>NC_079449.1:28484641-28712141 GCF_903798145.1 Danio aesculapii | reverse complement strand
CTGTGGCGACCCCTGATAAATAAGGGACTAAGCTTTAAGAAAATGAATGAATGAATGTTTTTGGATTCTTCTATGAATATGAAAACTGCATTTATTTGAAACAACATTTGTTTGCAACAGTACACATGTATAGTGTCAATTATGACAAATTTAAACAAAAATATGAACATTTAATTTTACACATTACTTGTCTCAAACTTTTGTTAATATCTGCAGCTGAGTAATTAAAGGTCCTCTGTTCAGCAATATGTATATATTTATGCTTTCATGGACAAAGCCCTTTTAAAACATTAAAAAGTCACCACAGTCTCTCTCATTCATTTTATATTAAAAGACTTAAGATGTTTAAATCAATGCGACTTCTTTTCTAAATATTGCAATCATATTCCATAACAGCTTGTAAATAAGAGAAGTGGAATGCAATCTAAGAAAAACTGGTTTCATTCAAGGAGTTGTGCAACTCTATTTATTTAGACACTCACAGGCTGCTTGGAACATGAAATCATGTTTATCATCAATGTTGCAACTGTTATCTGTGGTTATGATTAAGACAGGAAATGCCACAGACATTTTCATATTTATAATATTTATTTGTTTGGCATTCAGACACTGTGCTTCTCAATGACACTTTAAGTGAAATGTTCTCCAAAGAACAATTTTCTCAATGCTTGAAGAACAATTTCAAAACATAAAGAACAGTTTCCACACTTTTAACATTAGTTTTAGATAATATTTAATAATATATGTTAATTTTGTAGGTTGGTTGGTTGGTCTTACACTTTGCAGGCGATGTATAAAGGATAGTTCACTATTTACTGAACCTCAAGTGGCTGTAAACCTTTATGGGTTTCTTTAATTTGTTGAACATTCATTTATTCATTTTCTTTTCGGCTTAGTCCCTTTATTAATCAGGGGTCACCACAGTGGAATGAACCGCCTACTTATCCAGGATATGTTTTTACACAGTGGATGCCCTTCCAGCTGCAACCGATCACTGGGAAACATCCATACACACTCATTCACACACATACACTACAGACAATTTAGCTTACTCAATTCACCTGTAGTGTTTTGGACTTGTGGGGGAAACCGGAGTACCCGGAGGAAACCCACGCGAACACGGGGAGAACAATCAGCGACCTTCTTGCTGTGAGGCAATCGTTCTATCCACTGCACCACCATGACACCCTCTGTTGAACACAAAAGAATATCTTTTAAAGAACGTCGAAAACCTCCATTTTCCCAGTATTGGGTTGTTGCTGGAAGGGAATCCGCTGCATAAAACATATGCCAGAAAAGTTGGTGGTTCATTCCTCTGTGGCAACCCCTGATAAATAAGAGACCAAGCCAAAGAAAAAAATTATTAAACCTGCAACCATTGACTTCCATGGTAGGAAAAACAAATACTAAAGTCAAATGTTACAGGTTTTCAGCATTCTTTAAACTATCTTATTTTGCTTTCAACAGAATACAGAAACTCAAATACGTTGGGAAAAAGTAAAGAGCGAGTAAATGATGACAGAATTTTCAGTTTTGGGTAAACTATCTCTTTAAAGTTGTTGTTTAAAATCTCATTATAAATGCCCAACTTCTCATAGTAGTTAGGTACTTTTATTTGTGTATTTACACTGACCCCAAAGATCCTACTGACCCCAAACTTTTCACAGGTAGTGTATATTTATGGGCATGTGTTTCAAAAATAACAGTACTCATACAGCCATTATTAGCTGAATACATTTGACATTTGACATTGAACATTAATAAATAAATAAAGAGCATGATCCAGCGAAATGTCTAATCCGATACCATTATGTTCATCATTATGAGTGTATTTTGTTAAATTTAAGTGGTGTTTTCACTCAGCAGATGATAAGGTTATATGATTTCACAGCATCAGAAATACATAACTAGGTTTGTAGTTACAGCATGTCTCCTCCTTTTGTTTAGGTGTAAACAAGTATATTTATGAAGGCCAAAACTAGCAAAAATGGACAGAATATGATAGAGTTGCTGTGCTAAAAGAGAAAATGTAAAGTCATGAGATATATCTTTTATATTTTGTAACTGCTTATGCAATCCATCCATGTAAACGCTCAGGCAATCCATCTCATGAACACTTGATGATAATTATTGTGGAACCAACATCACTACTTGCTATACACTTTATACACATTTACACTTATTTAACAACACACTTTACTTGCCAATGTGCACATAACAGCTGCACATATAACGTTGTATATAGTAATAAACACGTACATACACTTGTCAATTTGTATATTTGCATTCACTACTTGTATTTTTTTAAATATATTTATTATCTGTTTTTTTGTCCTGTCTCTGTTATCCTGTTGCACTGTAGAAGCTCTGTCACGAAAACAAATTCCTCGTATGTGTGAACATACCTGGCAATAAAGCTCTTTCTGATTCTGATTCTGATAAACCCGTCATAATTAAGGTAAAATATTGAAGCAGATCATAATTTTAATGTGTTATAACTTATGATGAGAGGTGTGTTATGAACAGAGCTGAAAAAATAGATGGTTGGTTAAATTTTGAAAGTTAATGTTTGACATCTTCAAAAAATAATTAATTTACCTGAGAGAGTGCTGATAGTTTTGAAGGTTGAGTTGCTTTGTCAGTTACAGATTTGAAAAACAAAAAGGCGGGAAATAAAGAACCCTAAACTCACACAGAGTTCTTCAGGATGTTTCTAATTTAAACCATTACTATTGAAAAGTACCTTTCAAGAACCATCTTTGTTTTTAGAGTGCACTATAAAGAACCTGAACTACACTGTTCCTATTTACTGTGACCTTTTATGTGAAGCTGCTTTGACACAATCCACATTGTATAAGCGCTATATAAATAAAGGTGAATTGAATTGAATTGAAAACCTTTGGTGGAATGAAAACGTTCTTAATGGAACCACCAATTCCATTACAGAATCATTACTTACAAAACCAAAGAATACTTTGGGGTTTACCATCAACCATACTGCACTACTAAAACAGAGGACATTTACACCCTCTGACCCAGACATGAAGGAGAGTCCAAGGCTGAAGTGACAGACCATGGCAGCAGTAGGTGACTGGACGCTTGAGTGAGTCTTATTACAGACCCCCTGATGAGTGTAGACCAGCCTTGCACACACGTCCCCTGTCCTGCTCCAGCTGTAGAGGAGCTGCTCATCTTTCATAATTCATCACGAGGGCCTAGACACAATGCAGACTCTGCCCGCAGGCTCTGCTTCTATGTGAACCGCGCTGCATTATGCATAAGATCTGTTACGTTGTGTGCTTGAGAGTGAGCGAAGGTCTGCCCTCTGCCTCGTTGAGTGATTGGGAAAGAGGGCAAATGTCAATGTGTATTGTGATGACCCAGATGATTTGTGAAAATGCTCCTCACGAGTTACACAGCAGGTCAGCATGAAACTGTCACTATGCTGAATTGCACGCAAGGATGACCATGGTATGTGTTTAAGTGGTTAAAAGTAAAGATCTCACGCTGTGAAGCCCCTTCATTTACTCATACTCATACAGTACGTGGAGTGTTTTTAATTTCTGTAGCATTTCATACAATCCTGACTGTCAAAGGTATATGATCTTTCATCTGGGTGAAACAAGTTCAGTTTATTTGCCTCATTTATTACCTCAGAATGGTGGTTTTGTTGTTAATATATATATATATATTTTTGTAAAAGATGGTTCTTAGATTTTTTTTAAATTCTAATTGGAAGCATATAATTGTGAAGAACTCTTTTATGCTGTGTGACTTTAGAGTTCTTTGTTTCCCGCCTTTTTTCAAATCTGTAACTGACAAAGCTTTGCTAGTTACAGATTTGAAAAAAAGCACCTTTATTTACTCATCCTTGCATTGTTTTAAACCTGTGATGTGTCGAGTCATTTTAATTTCTGTAGCATTTCATACAATCCTGGCTGTCAAAGGTGTATGAAGTTTCATCTGTGTGGAACAACTTCAGTTTATTTGGCTCGTTTATTTCCATAGAATGCTGGTTTTGTTCTAGATATATAATTTTTTTTGTAAAAGATGGTCCTTAAAAGATTCTTTAGAAATTCTATTTAGAAGCATATCATTGTGAAGAACCCTTTAATGCGGTGTGAGTTTAGAAAAAAGCTTTGTCAGTTACAGATTTGAAAAAAGGCGGGAAACAAAAAACTCTTGCCCATTCCTGGTTTAAGGAGCTCAAGCATCAACTATAAAAACTGTCAACACTTTTTCAACATAGTAAATCTTTCTAAAAATGTCTGAACATTTTAACTTTCAAAATGTAGCTTGCTTTTAATCATAGATATTTACAGTAGATATTGGATATGGACCCTGAGCATGCGTCAATAGTGCCACCACATTTACTACAGTACTCCCAGGACAAATATCATTCAACCGCAAAGCCAATGTTAAGATGCTGGACTTTAGCGCTGTGTACGGGTGTAGTGACGAGAGAACAAAGAAAACAAAGCACAAAGGCAGAACATTTCATAGGTAAGATTTAGTTTTGTTTTTGTATGTCATAAACTTTTTTGCTAAACAAGTATTGATGATAATAAAGTCTCTTACTGCACTGACTCTAATTCAAAGTAGCAGCAATTCGCACTAAATACTAGGTTTAAGCTAGTTTTGTTAAATAAAATAAGCAAACAATTTAAATAAAATTTGACAAAAAGATGCTGCAGTGCTAGAAAATTGTATTATTGTCAGCTAAGTGAACTAATCGTTCATAACAGGAATTCATTCACAAACTAATCGCTCCCTCCGTTAGAATGAAAAGTGAAAGCAAGAGAGACACTGTGTTTCAAGACACGGATTAGATCAAATTTAACAGGGAGGGATGATAATACATTTCCATGCACACAAACACATGCTCTTTGTCGGCAATGCGCATGCGGTCACTCTTACATCAATATAGAAAAGTGATGTAAAATTATAATTTTTGTAATTTAAAAAAATATTTGCATACTGACAACCGGGAACACTCCCGATCATAGACATATGTATATATGTGTATATATCTTTGGCTCTGGATGACCAGTCCTCCACTGCATCTTGGTCCCGCCTTCATTTCAAAGGAGCGCTACCCTGTACTAAAATGGCAGCTCTATTGACGCATTCGTTTTAATAGACAACAATGCGTAGACAATGCGTAAGCGACATCTTTTGTAAATGTCTAATGTCCATGGCTTTTAATCATATTTTTTCTGTTTTAAATTTAACAGAGCTGTTCAGTTGACTAGCCTATACCGCACTACTCTTCTCCACAGGATAAGACATGGAGATATTGAATTTATGATCCAAATATATATCTTAGGTTTTGCAGAAACAGATATCCCATGATTTCACTTTTTAACACAGTAACTGTATTAAATTGTCTCAATTTTTTGGCTTTCATAAACATACTTGTTTACAACCCAAACAAAAGGCAGAGACATGCTGTAACTACAAACCCATTTGTGTACAGATGCTGTGAAATCTAATAACCTCGTCATTTTGAGAGAAAATGCCACTCAATTTTAGTAAAACACACTCACAATGGTTGACATAAAGGCAATATAGAGGATTGTGATGACATTTAACTTGACATTTAACATCTATGTCCTGTTCCACTGATTTATTAATGTTTATTCATTTTCAGTGTCAGTTTACATTTATTAACGTAGTCAGCTAATAACTAAGTACTATAGTTTTTGCTAAAGGTTAACAAAAAAAAAACAACAACAAAAAAACAATAAAATAAAACGCTTATATTTAACACCAAAGAGGGTTCTGCTATTCTAACACGACAAAGAATCCCAAAATGGTGTGCTCAGACCATTTTTCCTAGAGTGTCATTTAACGATGATTCAGTTCAGGTATAATGTGTCAGTTGAAGGATGTGACTAACTATAGAACAGCTCAAACAACAACAACTAAGTAATCCATAGGCAACAGTGACAAGAATCGAAACCCACCAACTGACAGAAATGGAGAAACAATAGGAGAAACCAGGCTCTCAGAATAATTATTTTATGTTAAGTTCCACTGTTACCAACATAGTACAGCTATGAAACAACATAATTTCACTCACAATCAGCATCTCAAACTAGTTTGGTTGGAGCAACAGCTCTCAGCCTGTGCAGACTTTCCTCCTCGTATGATGTATCGACTTTAATATAATTCAAATAATAAAACTTGTTAGTTACAGCAATAGTCTGATATTATATCAAACTCATAATGTATCGCTCCATCACCTGCATGATGTCATTAACAGCGGTACAGTACTAATCAGCCTGGTCTTAAGAAAAAGTTTTGTTTTTATTCATATTTCTGCATAGCCTTGGTTCTGTAGTTTTTTCCATAGTATTGCAACTATGGCTTGTTGTTCCCTCACACTTTCCACCTCCCCTGTTTTTTTTTCTTGATATTTCTGGATCTGATAATATCTCTTTTACTTATTTTAAATAAACAGTACTTCAACTTACACTTACTCATTTCAGTTAGTAGCCAAGACAGCATTTGTATTTTTTCGTTTACATATTTCATAAAATATTAAATAGTTTTATTATGTTAATTATGTTCAGCTTGGATTTAAAACTACCAAGAACAAATTATAGTTTCAGATTACCAGTGACAGCGCTGTATATTGCCCTTCTTTAAAATGGCCGGTTTTAACTGTTTCTATCACTGCAAAACAATGCTAATTCCACTATTATCATAAAGCAATCAACACATCTACCATGTGTAATAAAAATACAGTAAAACTATGGTACAGCTACAGTAAAAATATGGTTAAAAAAGATTAACAATAAGTTTCATTATGATGAAAGCTTCGCAGAATTCCTTTTGTGGCACTTCACTTTTTATTTTAATTATTATTATTATTATTATTATTTTGTACAGTACATTAAACATTGTTGAATGTTTATTGCGTTCTTTCAGTGCCGTGTGTTACTGTGATGTTTAGTAATTGTTTTTTGGTAGTGCTTTGCCTGTGTATTATAAAAATATGATGTAGACATTAGTGTTTCATAACAATGGGTTAATATTTGTACATGTTGTCAGAAATATGACAGCTTCAAAATTATGAAATTTTGCTACCATATTTTTTACAGATTTTTTACTTATAGTATATAGAAGTATAGTTCAAAATCTCTTTGTCTTATTTCTCCTCGTCTCAAATTCTTTTGTCTTATCTCTTTCGTTTTTTTGTGTTCAACAAAAAATATAATATCACACAATTGGAATGACATAGATTGAATAAATGATAGCATATCGTTTTTCGGAAAATTTAGAGCAACACATTACACTCAAAAAATGACGTGTTGTTTGTTCAAACTGCATATTTAAAATCAGCTGAAACAACACAATTCTTGAGTTTTTATAGAACTAGTTAATTGTTTTATGTTCGATCCACTTAAATTTGTAAAAATGTATACGTTAACCTAATTCCTTCATGTTTTCCCAACAGAAATCGCTTAAATGGACCCCAGCATTTTTTACAGTGTACAATCTTCAATCAAAAGTGGCCTACATCTGATTGATTCCTTCATTTTACTGGAACATCACCATTTCTTTACATCAAATTAGTCACAACACTCTCAGAGTTCCGTGCAGTAACTCATGCAGTCATTATGAGTCACTCAATACAAGTCTTACCGGTTCACGAAGCAGCTTAGACGCTCTTTTATATGGAGGAGTGAAAGGATCTGCGCACTCTGAGTCAAAGACAACCACTTCATTAAAGATTTATAGCCTCGAGAGATGCAAAGACATTTCAGTTTAGAGTACAAATACTAGTATTGTCCAGCGTACAATGAAAAATATGCACTCCTTACAGCGGGATTTCTTTCAGAGGCTGTAGTTTTATCGTCGCAAATGTTTCGATACATGTACATTCAGCAAGAGGAAGCTATCTGTCTATGTGGACATATGTAAACTAGCTAATAATGATCAAGTTTGTGAGGGACGCAGTGAAGGGGAAGTGAAGGAGTGTGAAAGAATGACAAGTGACAGTTGTGCTGGGCAGATATTTGGTTGCGGATGTGTTTGGGGTTTGGAAATTTCAAGCAGTTTGACCCCGCTTGGAATGTGGCCATGTCTGCGAAGCTCTTTTTTTTGTCTGCAAAACTGCCAGAGGGCTTGTGAAATTCAGTCAATGGCACGACAGGATCTCAAACAGACATCTACAGTTCCACGAGAAACCTGCAAAGAATTACAAACCCAACAGGACGAAACATGTCTCCGAAGCTTTATCTTTATTTAATATTTGAAGCATTTTTCACACTTTTTGTAATATTACACTGCAGTGTTCTTTTAGTGTTTATATATATATATATATATATATATATATATATATATATATATATATATATATATATATATATATATATATATATATATATATATATATATATATATACTTTTATAGTGGCAAATAAGTTCTTTTCATTGCCTTTAAAGTAAAATAATTAAACATAAACATAGGAGACTGAAAAAAGGCTGATTTTAGGAGAAAATTTCAGACGGCATTTAAAGGTTTTTGCTTCTAAACTCTTCATATGTCAGGCCCGTAGCCAGGGGGGGTTCGGGTGGTTCAAAAGGTCCACCCCTCACTAACAAATATCCAGAATTTGTCCCATACATGAGCTCACTTATCCTATTGTGAATTCTCTGCCATAATAAATTGTGAAAATAATCCATTAAAGAAGGCTGGAACACCGAGCGGAATCCTGTGTTGGCTGTAGCTTCAGTGACTGAGGAAAGTTCAATGTGCTGGCCAGTTTGCTATTTAAATGAATGATATTTAAATGACAATAAGCTAGTTTTTAATTTAAAACTTTAACAGATTGCTTTTTTTTCTAATGATATATGGTGTAAAGCTTTAGGAAATGTTTTTGGTACATCAAAAAATCTGGTTATGATGACCATCCAAAAAGCCAATCCAGCAAAAAAATACTGTAGTGCTTAAAATGTTACTAAAAAATCTACCTATTTAAACCTCATAATTATATAGAAAATGACTGCAAAAAGGACCACTTTTTAAGAAAAAAGAACCACCCCTTTCACCAGGCTGGCTGAGGGCTAGTATGTATATAATGACAGATTTTCATATTTATATTTCAGTTTTGCATTTAAATGAATGTGTTCTATGAAGCTATAAATTAGATATTTCCAAGCTGATTTATTGGTTAATTCATTAGTTAAGACATGCAGTAACAAAATTGCAGTTGTGGTACTAATCTAAGAAAATTATTTAATAATGTGGTGGAATCATTTTTACACCTCATTCATTCATTCATTCATTCATTCATTTTCTTTTCGGCTTAGTCCTTTTATTAATCAGGGTCGCCACAGTGGACTGAACCACCAACTTATCCAGCATATGTTTTTCACCGCGGATGCCCTTCCAGCCACAACCAAACACTGGGGAAATGTTTTACACCCCAATAAAATATCATTCTTATTCACAAGCAAAATTAACACATGCAGAAACAAAATTGCAATATTGGTACATTATTTAATTTTTACACCCCAGTAAAATATAAAATACAATTCAAATTTACAAGATATTATGATATTAACAATATAAAAAGTATTATATTTTGTAGATTTTTTTGGAATATTTAGATTTTTCATTTTATTCACTTTTTGATTTTATTCACTATAACCTTCTATTTTTTATTACATATGTATATTGTTAATTGATTTTTTCTTTCAATTTTACAAACAGTTCATAAATATAAATATAAATTACATATTCTGTTTATTGTACAGTTTATCAGACCCTCCACAGTCTCGTTTCTGCTATCTGTTTTGGTCACTGCAATTGAAAAAGCCCAGCGAATTCCAGAGTTATGAAAAAAGTGAGAAAAAAAACGTCATCCCTTATCATTTGACTTTGTTCTGCATCGTGGTAACTAAATAGGAGGAAACTCATTGCATTCATATTTTTATGCAACTCTGAAAACTCCCACCATGATTATTTTCATGCCATTAAACAGAAACAAGCTGACAAGTTCTCCAGTTCCTCACTTTGTAGATGTCCTTTCATTTGTGTTAACTGAAGCTTCTTAATAATGCATTTCATTCAATTTCTAACCTCAAATCAAATTCATATCTCTGCTTTTAGCACTTTATAATCTGTACAATGTATTTATTTTGGTAGTCAAAGACCAGAATAATGGTTAAGTAAAGTTTTTGATTAAGTAAAGTTTGTTTTGCTGGTGTTTATTAGCTTATCTCCACCCTGCCATCCAAGCATTCTTGTATGCATGTCTAAATTGTTAAAAGTGCCTACCAAGGTGATATTTGTAACTATACTCATCGACTGAAGTTTTTGTGTTTAGATCTTGTTGTCTCTGTTTTCAGGGCTTGTCTTGGTTACTTTCTAACGTGATGCTAATCAAGAAAAACAACAACAACGCCCTGACGACACCCAATGACTGATACTGCTTACAATATTGTTCATGTGGGTCTCGGTCTGTTTTCTGTCAGATATCTTGATCTCGGTTTCAGATACTGAGCTTTTGTCTGGATGTCTGGTCTTGCTTTGACAGACTCCAGGATTGCGGTTATCAGCAAACCAGAGCATCTGAAATCTCTCATTTTGCTTTGATGCACAACGAAAGTGATAAACATACACGATACAGGGTAAATGTGTGGGATGGAGATAACTAATATTTCATTAAAATGAGTCAGAAATGGGGTTTAGTGACTCTAGAGATTACTATGAAATGGACATGGTGTAACTCAAAGTTTAAAAAACATAAACATTGTTTGGTTGTGGTGAAGTTAGCAATAAGCTAACTTTAAAAATTCACTTTAATTCTTTGGCTGTCATCTTCAGTGTTATAAATATGACTTCAAATGACACTGTAGGTTTGAGCGGGCATCACAATATTTGCTAAACAAGCCTGTGTGAATGTTGAGACTGTTTGAGAGCAATTAGCTTTTACACATGGTCAGTGAGGCAGAGATGATGTTTTTTTAGCACACTGTTGTTTTTAGCAGCAATGTTCACCTGAAAGTTGGCAGATATAAAATAACAGACAGTCAACTTCACAGTCTTTGTTGTTTTGTTAAGGGCTTTATGAGTTTCCCAGCATGCATTATGGCATGAATAAATCATTCAGTTAGTGATAAAAGATTAACATTTTACTTTGTGCCTTATTGTTTTTTGGCATCGCTGTTAGTTTTTTCTCTTGTGTTGATGTTCAAAGGTCTTGGTGCTAATTTTTATATAAAAAATGAGCTTGGAATTTTAATTTTAAAGTGTTTGGGGTCTTAATAAACACTTATTTTGAATAAAGCTATTCTAATGTTGATTAATATTTCACCACAGAACATATTGACTAATGTCAGAACACATTGACTATTGACTAACATATTGACCACTAATCCAAATTGACTGATCATTTTTAAACAATCGACGTCTTTAATTTTGCTATAAGTTTGAGAAACATGGATCTATATTTTATTTGATTTAACATTTAGCTTTATTCATTATACTTCTTAGGTCACAGTCTCCACGCCAGATAAATCAGATCCAGTCCCTGACGGCAGATCTTGTCAGGAAATGTCAGTTTCTCCTGGTATTTGGACAAGTCAGCAGTTTCCAATACCCAAACTTGTTAACCAGTATTCAACTGAATTAGCAGGCTATAATCAATATAGGAGTCGACTGTGGAAGAAAGCCAGAGAAGAGCAGAAGCAGGAGGCTAAAATGTGCAAATGAAGAAACTAAGATTTATAAATGATTATATACTCATAACTGAAGTTATCAATGCAAAATAAATAATAGAAAAAAACAAAACATAATATAATATAGAGTTGATTTCATTTAAAGCACACACTGGTTATTACAAATTTCAGATTCTACATACTTTATTTGATTATTTGGTCACACTTTATTTTGATGGTCCATTTGAGTATTAGTAGACTGTCTCCTTAATATCTGTTGATACTGCTCCTTCAACAGACATTTAACTGACGATAAGAAGCTTTGCAAGTACATGTCAACTAACACTAACCCTAACCGCAACCCCAACCCCAACCGTCTACTTATAATCTAATGAGAATTAGTTGTTAAATTCAACAAACAGACCATCAAAATAAAGTGTGACCGATTATTTTAATAATAGGAAACGCTGGCTAGTGTGAAATATAATATCCCACACCTTCAGCAGTTTAAGGTTAATGTTATGACTAAGATTACACTGCAGTGCATGTAAACTTTATAGCACTCGAACCTCAAAGAAATCAAAGGATCTCTACATGTGGTCTGCCTTTTAGTTCCTTTTAGAAGTTATCAAATATTTACATGCCCGTACCATCATAATCCTCTGATAAAAGCTTCTCTTATATAACCTCACATCACACAAAAAAGCAATAAAAATCCAAACTCTGTGCCCTTTAGAAATGTACAAAAGAACGGCCTGCTGTTTTATGCTACATTATATCATTGGGCCTTTTTTTAAATGCTAAATAAATGACTGAAAAGGAAAACACCTCATAATTGTAGTGCAAGTGGAAGTACAATAAAAAGCCCTTCTCTTTTATATATGTTATAATAGCACAGTTTGATATGCAACAAATCTATGTAACAGGGAGGCAAGGGGGGAAAGAACCCTGGGGAAACAGAGGAGCTATAAACTCACATATGGAGCAGGAGAAGGTGAAGGGCTCTCAGCAGACACTGTGATAATGGACGCTTTGCATTTTCCGGGTCATGCTAAAGCTCTCACAAACTGCGAGATGGTCTTCAGCCATTACCAACCACAAATTGATTGATTCCTGTAAGCATTAGGAAGCTTAAAATACTTAAGTTGCTGAAAAGGACACACACACAACAATTACCGCCCCTCGCTCTATTTCCTTATGAGCTCTGGAGTCAATACTGTGTCATTCACACACATGTGGCTTCACTGTAATGTTAGTTCAGACACAATTAAAGTATTCGTTTTAGATCATTTTACTCAAGACTCTGAAACATAAATGTGACAAGATAAACCAAACAGGGGTTTTCAGCAGCAAACTTTTGCGAGAATGGTTCTTCAAACTATTTTTGGTTTACTTAGAGATGCAGATATGAGCTGTGTGTCAGCTAAAGCTTTAGATCCAGGTTATTTTTTGGTTTTCAGAAGTTTACACTGTAAAACCCAACAGTCAACTTTATTAAATATTAAAATTAAATATTTGTAGTAACTCAAAATTTATTGAAAGTTAATTTTACTCATTTGAAAAGAGTTTTGAACTCAGTGTTGAAGGTAATGAGTTAATTAAATACATCATTACCTAAACCTAAATGGAGCAAGTTCACAGTACTCATATAGATTAGTTTTTAAACTCAAATGGTTGTGGCAATCAGTTTCCTCAAACAGTTTGAGTTACCTCAACTTATTGGGTTTTACAGTACTCAGTTGGTTTGAGTTCTCTTCATTTATTGGGTTTTACTGTGCTCAAATTACTTCGTTTACTCAAATGGATTAAGTTCACAGTACTCATTAGGATAAGTTTTTTTTAACTTAAATAGTTTTTTGCAATCGTTTTTCTCAAATGGTTTGAGTTACCTTAACTTTTTGGGTTTTATGTTGTAGTAATTGCTAGTAATTATAGAACTATGCAAAGTAAATGATACTGTGTTTATTTTAGTATTTCAGCCTGATTTCATGAGGAAAGTAACTACGTTTTGTTAGTTAAGTGGCTAATGCAAGTTCAGTCGTACGAAAAGATAGCGTTGAATATTTACAGTACAAAACTTTGTCAATGAATGCTACAGCGTATTAAGTTAACTATACTTAACTTAATACGCTGTAGCATTCATTGCCAAAGTGTTGTACTGTAAATATTCGACGCTATCTCACAGCAATTCGTATCTTTTTGATTTAGTGGCAAATTCGTATGAAATATTATGATCTCATATATATATATATATATGACCGTTTTTACTACAGTTAACTATTGTGTATTGTAGTTCATATAGTACATATAAATAGTTGTAAAAAAAGTATCATTTGTTACTATGGGTGTTGTATTACCATAGCATCTATAGTCCACAACAGGTAACTATATTACATATTTACAGATTAATTCAGGCACTTTACTATAGTATGGCTCAAAACCAATAAACAGTAGCTTTTACAATAAATTATTATAGAATTTTTCTTTCATGAGGAATTATGAAAGCTTTGGTTGCTTAATTAAGATTTGATTGATGAAATGTGCATCAACTGAATTGTTGTTGTGTCAAATGTTATGTTGCGTAAAATGAACTGGAGTTTCATATGTATACTACAATATGAACACATTTGTAAAATGAGCGTAAGGCCTTTGCCTTTCATATAAACCTCTTCTCATACCAAATGATCAACTAAGTTATTATTTGTTGTTCCTAAGACTTGGATAGGTAACAAGCCTTTTGTCAGGTAGTATCAATAAATCATGAATGAATACGATTTGTAAAGTTTAGGTAAGCAAAGACTATAAACGAAACCTCAGTTGTGGCTGTAAATAAATTTGTTTATACTCATGAAAGCTTAAAAGTGTTTATTATAACACCTTTGTTACACTGTGTTTTACAGCATTGACCAGTGTAACCTAGCACTAGCATATCTGATGATTTCTTGGATGCAATGGCCAATCAGAGGTATTTCCTTCACTGTTTCTGTGGGGAAATTGAACAATTCTAATAATTATAAACTGCCAATAAGCTCCTAGATTGATAATCTATTGTATTTTAAATCCATCGTTTCACATTATTTGAACTTAATAAGCAATAATAGTGTTATTTGTTTATAAAATCTACACTACCCATGATTTCTTTGCTACATGATTTCTAATTAAAGCTAAGTGCACAGTCTTGTACCTTTGTCTATTTGACGAATTCTCATGAAGTTATGTAATGTTGTAATTCACTTATAACTTTCAGCTTTGGTTCATGGTTTACAACACAACAGAAATACTTTTTTTATCCTTATGGATAAATGTTACCGGAACAAATGTTGCTGAAACAGTGGACGGGCACTAATGCACTCTTTAAACCTTATAGTCAAGTTAGACATCAAATTAAATTTATTGAGGAATAAAACAAGGCTGTTATGCTTACAGTCTTTACAATGCAATTTATGATCTGAGAGCACACAATTTTCCCAACTCATAACATTCAACATTTAATGAGGGTTTAGTTCTTAATGAGGGTTGTACTGTAAATTTAGAGATTTACAGTGCGTTTACACAAATATAAACATAAAATAATTCAGTATTTTTACTAGTTCAATCCAGTTAGTGTGTTGTATTTTTATCACTTACAGCCTCGTTTTCACTCCTGAAAAATATAAAATATGATGCTGCCTTGTTTAATGTATACCGCTCAAAGCACAATTTGAACTTTTGTTTGGTTTTTCATGCTTCACAAATTATAACAAACAGTGTGGACACTGTATAAAACATTCATTGACTCATTGAATTAGGCCTGTGCTGATAAGAAATAGAATTGATTATTTACAGTGTCAGATGAGCTCTTATTTTACTTCACATTTCTCCACATTAGCTGCATTCCTGCACTTTGTGTCTCACTATATATCACAGATGTATATTTTAGGCTAAATTTATAGTGATCATGTCTTTGGTTGTCTGTAATGGTGCAAAAGATAACGCTAACTTTTATAGTGACCTAAATAGAAATATTTGGTCAGGAAACCTAAACCAAATGCTAAACCACTTACTTTAAAGCTGCTAAATTCTCATAAAGCATTCTCTAGCATTTATTTAGCCCATAGACCAAAAAATGGGTCACACTTTCCATTTGCTATTATTAGTTAACATTAAAAATACTTCCAAAACATTAACATATAGACTTATTTTTGTGTATTTTTAACAATGAGACAAATCCTTCTGTATCTTGCAACCAGTTTTAATATTATGTTTATATTTAGTGTTAATATACAGTGTTAGGGAAAGTTACTTTTAAAAGTTAATGCGTTACAATATTGAGTAATTCCCTAAAAAGTAACTAGTTACTTAGGTACTTTTCATGGCAAGTAATGCGTTACGTTACTTTTGAGTTACTTTTTATTATCTGGCTGAGGCTTGATCTCTTTCAGAACTTGTCTATCTTTTTTTAAAAGAGGAGTTCTGCAATTAACAAGGTATAACCTGTATAACCTATAACCTTCATTTACCATTTAAATATATTTTAGGATAATTTTATCGGAGAACTGACCCCAGAGATATACATGCTATATATACAGATTATTGAAAGTTTAAAGCAATGTGTCTGCTACTTTTGTACTACTTGTCTTAAGTAAAATCACTGTCGATTGAGGCAATCCCCTTTTCCTTTTCTTCAATATGTTCAAAATAATGAACACACTCTCTCATTGACTGTGTGATTCATTGTGACTCTAATTTCAATTCAGCAATTTATTTTTAAAAGCTAATGAATTAAACAAAAAACTATCTTGCTTTTTCATTTACATTTTCAAAAACATAACTCAAATATTATCACTTATTTTTTAAACATAATGTGTTACTTTCCTCGTTACTTAGAAAAGTAATATTATTACATAACTCGCATTCCTTGTAATGTGTTACCCCAACACTGATAATTTATATTTTAACCAGGCGTCAAGAAATATTTAGCTTTTTACTTCATTTTTCTAAGAATGTTGCCATGAATATCATATTTGGGTCAAGTATGGGGGAAAATAAGTTTAAATAAATTATCATTTAAAACAAATAAAAAATTATATATTATGTTATATGACTTAAATTGGTTTGGTTGGTGATTTGGGTTGAAACAACTAAAAGGACTTGACTTTACACGCATTGTAAAAACCAATCTGTAACTTTAATTAAAGGGATATGTCATCCAAAAATAGGATCTCTGTCATCATTTACCCACCTGTTACTAGTTCAAAACCTGTTTGAAATTCTTTCTTCTGTTAAGAAGATATGCTGGTAGCTGGCACTCATTGACTTTCATAGTTACTATAAAAGTCAAAGAGTACCATCAACCAGCATTTAAAAAATATATATTGTCTTTTGTCTCCAGTAGATGAAAGATACTCATAAAAGTTTAAAACCACATAAGGAAGAGTAAATGGTGAGGCAAATTTCATTTTTGGGAGAACTATCCTTTTAAAAAGTGTATAAACCTGTTGCCTTAAAGGGGCCATGAAACCCCCCTCTTTCGGTTCAAGTCTACCTGAGAATTTTTCAGAGGAAGGAGTGGGCGTGGCCAGCAGAGCAGGGGGAAAAAAGGGGAGCGAAAATCTGTTGTCAGTTGGCTCACAAAATGAGACACAAACCGTGAGGAGACATATGATTTTATAGTTTACAAAGTTAAAATGCAAAGAAATAAACAGTAATTTAATGCTCTACTACATTTGTTGTTCGTAATTTCATATAAACATAACCACAATTTGTTATATCATTATAAAGATAACCATGTAAACACTATAAATGAGGACTTCTCTCCTCCTGAATCCCCGCGTTTGAACGCAGACACAGTGGATAGCAGTGCAGCAGGTCTCTTACCCTGTCTATTCCGATCATTATCCCTGCCAGTAATCTGGAGGATTTTAAACATGGGCGAACACAGCAGCACAGATAGGCGATGGGTCTGAATGGCAACGAACTCAACTGATAAAAGACAAAGTTCGCCATCCTCCAATTCTTATACAGCTCTCTCGACAAAAATGCTTGCTGCAAACCAACAGCTTTGCTGTATCTGCCCTGACAGCATCAGGGAGAAACACATGCAACAAACCTCGTGAATCATGGAAACAAACACAAAATGTTACGACCCTTCATGAACGGCAAAATACAGCTTGCCATTCGCGGATGTGGTCTCACCCAGTCATTGAGTCTCACAGCTTGGCTGGTCTGCCTTGCCTTCGTGCTTGCACATGCTCTCATAAATAATTAAGAAGCAGGGTCTTCTCATAGGATAAGAAAACTCTGCTATGATTAATAATGAGAAACCGACGTGTCATCACTCCATTAGCAAATACTAGCGTGATAATTTTGATCCCAAAAATTATTTTAAACCCACAAGATGAAATTAGCTGACAAAAGCTCAAAATTATCTAATTTTTCCCACAATTAAAGCTGGCAGGTGCTAACGTTGTCTTAACTGATGCTCAACACACGCAAAACTGTTAAAATAAATTTTAAAAAGTACTCCAGGGTATCTTGAACCTTTAAGGTGACAAGTAGACATAACTTTAAAAAAGTGAGACGACTCAGTTTAACTTGTAACTTAAGTTGCCTTAACTTCATTTGACTTATATTAACGCACATAGTTCATTTACTTAATATATTTCAGCAACAGGTTTACTCCCTTTTAAGTAGTCCATTAATCTCTTTTTACAGTGCCTACACACATACATTACAATCCTCTACTTTAAGCTGCATTGTGAAACTCACATGCCAGTAATTGCAGTTGTCAGTCACAAACACAACGTGATCACAACATCTGAGCGACTGTTCTAGTGACTTCCTCATTAACATGTTAAATGTTTTCTAGAAATGGCATTGCTAAAGAGAACACATGTACGGAGACACCATGTTATTCAAAGCCTGAGGCCGAGAGCTGTTCTCGCTGTGCCTCTTTTTGAAAAACACTGAAACCGGCATATCTACCAGAAAACGGCCCAAGGCTGAAGGCTCTAATCTCTAATGATTTGTGCATCACCTGCACCGGATCTGCTGGATCAGTCTTTCAGAGCTTTAGCAACTCACTACACATGAAAGTCATTTCAAGAACTGCCTCATGAACTTGTCATCTCTTTGAACAAAAATTGATTCAGAAATCACATTACAGAGAAAAAAGAACCAAAACCCCCTGCCCCAAAGTGTTTTATGTATGCCTTTATACTGTGTTTTTGTTTGTGTTTGTTTTGTTTTAACAGGCCTCAGAGGGGCGAAGGATTATCTGATCCCAAAGACTTTGGGAAAATGATCTGTTTCAGTTTTTCAGGGCCTGTGAGGTCATTTACTGTTTTCACAGGATGATGTCATGATCAAGTAACTACCGGTTACACCAGAATAATGTCACAAAACCCCCAATTTAAATGCCTCAAGTGCTTCAAAAGTCTAAAATAAATAAGTAAAATCATAATATAATATAATATAATATAATATAATATAATATAATATAATATAATATAATATAATATAACGTAATATAATGTAATATAATATAATATAATATAACATAACATAACGTAATATAATTGTAATGTAATGTTATATAATATAATATAATATAATATAATATAATATAATATAATATAATATAATATAATATAATATAATATAATATAATATAATATAATATAATGTAACGTAACGTAACGTAACATAATATAATGTAATGTAATGTAATATTATATATTATATTACATTACATTACATTATATTATGTTACGTTACGTTACGTTACGTTACGTTATATTATATTATATTATATTATATTATAACGTAACGTAACGTAACGTAATATAATATAATATAATATAATATAATATAATATAATATAATATAATATAATATAATATAATATAACGTAATATAATGTAATATAATATAATATAATATAATATAACATAACATAACGTAATATAATTGTAATGTAATGTTATATAATGTAATATAATATAATATAATATAATATAATATAATATAATATAATATAAGATAATATAATATAATATAATATAATATAATATAATGTAACGTAACGTAACGTAATGTAATGTAATGTAATGTAATATAATATAATATAATATAATATAATATAACATAATATAACATAATATAACTCAAATAACAACAGGGCATGGGCTCCGTTTTCAGGGAAAGCAAGATCTGCTCATGTGTGTAATTTCATTTTAATTACAAAATTGCATTTAATTACAAAATTAATATAAAACTATAGTATAATATTTGCATGAAAGAATTTTATTATGAGGTCTATTACGATACAACGTTTTAACTTCTGATTTGATACCGATATTGCAGCCTTCAGTACAAACCGATACCGATACAAATCCGATACAATAATCAGCACAAATCATGAGTATTTCACTTTTACCTATTTCGTTAAGTGGAATGTATGAACAGCTAGATCAAACTGAGAACAAAGTCAGCAACAATGAGTATGGAAAAAACAATCAATTTATTAGCTATTGGTTGCATAAATGTGAACCTTTTACATAAGAATACATAAAAAGAATTAAAGAATATTGAATAAATAAAAAAATATTTTTTAAAGTGCAAAATACTAATTAAAGGTCACTTCAGTTATTTATTTTTTACCATCAGCAAATGGTAGAAACAGCTGAGAGCTGGAACATAAGAAAAAAAATATTGTTAACTGACCAACTGCTAAAGGTTGAGTGTCCAAAGCTTAAATTTCACACACAGCTGAAAAATATCTTTTAGACAAGATTTGATGATTCACTTTTGTTGGTAGTTCATTTGTTTGTGCATTTCTATATACAGCGAGGAAAATAAGTATTGAACACGTCACCATTTTTTTCAGAAAACATATTTCTAAAGGTGCAGTTGATTTGAAAATTTTCCCTGATGTTGGTAACAACCAAAGAAATCCATATATGCAAAGAAAACAAATCAAATTAGTCTACAAATTAAGTTATGTGAAATGAAATGAAATGACGCAGGGACAAAGTAATGAACACATAAAGAAAGGGAGGTGTAGAAAGGCATTGAAACTCCAGACTGCAGCTGAAATCTCTCAGGAGTTCTTCAGCAACCCTCGACCATTCGCCAGTTTAAATTAATATTAGCATATCCAACATGTGCATAAAAATAGGTGGATGGAAACGTAGCTAATGATCCAAAACACAGCCAAGGAAACTCTCGGATGGTTTCAGAGAAAGAAAATCAAGCTGTAGAATGGCCCAGCCAATCACCTGAGTTGAATTCAATATAAAATACAAATTAAAGATCAGATTTGATAGACAAGACCGACAGAGCCATCAAGACTTTTACACTCTGCCGAAGTCTGTGTAAAAAAAC
Organism: Danio aesculapii; assembly: GCF_903798145.1. Taxonomy (NCBI): domain Eukaryota; kingdom Metazoa; phylum Chordata; class Actinopteri; order Cypriniformes; family Danionidae; genus Danio; species Danio aesculapii. The sequence goes on along the minus strand of NC_079449.1, from coordinate 28,691,105 downwards.
TCTGCCATCATTAAAAAAGACTTTTATATAAAATATTCAATACGTCTCCATAGTTCAGTACTTTCTCCTTGTGTCATTCCATTGTTATTATACATAACTAGTTTTTCACTTTTTTTGTTTTGTTTTATTTTTACGTTTGTATTGTTTGAGTCTTTACCAAAATATGGTTCAATTCCATGTCAACACCTCAGTTGGATGTTAAATTCTTAAAATTAAGGTCCCACTTTATATTAAGTGGCCTTTACTACCATATACTTACATCTAAAAGTGAATACAACGCACACTGAAAAAAGTGTTGCATGCAAAACTGTTGCAAACAATTTATTTGTGTTGAATTTAAACAAACAAATTAAATTTAATAATGGTCAACTTAATTTGTTTGTTTAAATTCAGCCCAAATAAATTTTTACAACCACTTAACGTAAAAAAATGAGTAAATCCAAGGAATCATATTTGAATAATTTTTTTCAGTGTACTGTCTTCATAATGTGTTGCAGAACCCTTCTGGTGCTCTTGAGGTGGGATGCGGGTATGAGTTAGGAACAGGTTTGGTGGTATGGGTAGGTTTAAGGGTGGGTTTAGATGTAAGGGATGGTAAACAGTGTAATTATACATGTTATTATACAGTTACAGATGTAATTTCATGCAGGTACTTAATCAAGCATAAGTACAATGTAAAAACACAGTAAGTACATTCTACAGAATTATTAATTTCAATGTAAGTACATATTAGTTATGGCCACTTAATATAAAGTGGGAGCAAAAACAATAATAACAATATAATTCCAGAAATGAATCAAATAAAATAAAATATTAGATGCAATGGGCAGCAGTGTGCAGTTAAAAACAAACAAGCCAATCTTCTCCCTGGGTTCTCACTGCCAAGCACAGTGAGATGAACTAATGAAGCATTCATGCATTTGAGTTTGGCTATTGACTGACACTGGTGCAGGTCATTAAGGTCACCAACACCTCCCACAGACCTGTAGATTACGTCAGGGTCAAAGTGTCACCCTCCATCCTCCATTACATTCAGTATAATGAGGCTCTGCTGCTTACAGGCTCTCATTCACACTCTTCAGCTTCCCTCTCTCACACTTTTAATTGCCAAGGAAGCTCGCACGTGTTTTGGGGCCCCTGATTTGTACTCATTTGAGGCCAGTGCTTTATCAATGCTGGTTCACCTTGTCTGAGGTGTCACCATCGCAGTGAATCATCTTGTGAGGAATATTCAGCACTTTATTTGTCTAAAATGCAAAACTGCCGGCGGCTTTGTTCATTTGCGTCAGGCAAATCAAAGCAAGCAGAGTTCATGCTAGAAAACAATGCTTTATACTACAAAATATGCTGGCTACACAATAAAAAACTATTTTATAAGACTTTCAAAATATTATAGACCACAAACATGAGGACAATAAATACTTGATTCAATCATTTTGCTTATATAGTGTGGTGTGTGTCATGATGTGTTAAACACAACACAACACACACACCAAGATTTTCAACCGGAATGGGGAAGTCTTGCAATATTATTCGAGACTTCAGAATAAACACGGTGGACGATAGTCAGGAAGAAATTGTGTTTGATAGTGTTTGGAATTGTTTAACAGGAAATTCATGGCAAAATAATATACGCTACACTTACAAAAATATTTGTCCACTTGTTCCAACTAATTTAAAATGAGCCGAGTCAACACAATTCTTTTTTTTTTGTTGTGGGGGGGGGGGGGGGGGGGGGGGGCTTAATTGTTTTATATTAAATCCACTTAAATTTGTAAAAACAGTTAACTTAAACGGTTTGTGTTGGAAAAACATAGAGGAAATTTGTGGATCCCAGCATTTTTTTTTCCGTGTTTATACGTATTGACAGATACCCAGCAAACAATTTTGTGTTTAATAGGAGTCTAATCGACATCTAAACGTAGACAGCTGGGCTGTAAAAACAACGTAAACAAGCCTAAACTTGGGCTGTCAGTGAAAGTCTAATAGACGTCTAAGAATAGCCCAAAACTAGTCGTCAAACAGGCATCTTAGACAGACTTTATGTGAAGTCAATCATTACTGTTTATTTGATGACTAGTCGAGTTTTGGCCTATTTTTAGATCTCTATTTTCATTGACAGCCCAAATTTAGCCTTGTTTTAGCCCAGACGACTATGTTTATTGGACATCCATTAGACATCTTTTAACCACAAAAAAATGCTTGCTGGGAAGTATTTCCATAAATTAACAAGCTGATCTTTCATCTCTGTTGTCCAAATCCATTTGCTTTTGTGCTGCCCCATCGCTTCTATACCTTCTGTCAGGATTGCTTTTGATTGGATATTGTTTCGTTTTGTTGGTTTGTATAACATCTGACAAACGCCATCATCCAAAAAATATTGACCAAAACATAGGGACACTTATAAAACAGTATTTACTTGTAAAATGTATTAATAATTTCATGTTTTTAAACAACTGATATGAATAACAACTTCAATTTTCTATGTCTGAAGTTTTTTTCTAAATAACAGTTTTTAGCATAATAAAATATTAAAGCTGTAGGTTCAACTGGGCTGAGGACAAGGACAATGACATGGTTTGTACATTTGTAAAGTGTTTGTAATAAAGAACGAAAATCTGAGAACCAAATGATTGACATATTGCTTTAAAGAACAACTCACAGAAACCAACCATCTGTCCATTTTAGAAATTTTTGGGATGAAATACTTTTCGCTGTATTTATGTTTTTTTTTTTTATTCAGGGACAGATAATGTAAGTTTCTGGTAGAATGTCCCCACTACATGTGACCCTGGACCACAAAACCAGTAATAAAGTGTACGTTTTTGTCATAACCTTTCCGTTGACATGTGGTATTGGAAATATTTGGCCAAGATACAACTATTTGAACACAGGGTTCAGAAAATTGTACTTAAAATTGTCCAAATTAAGTTCTTGCATAGTACTCAAAATGCATAGTACCCAAAATTACATGTACACTTTTAAAGATACAGATTGTTCAAATAACTTATTTAAAACAAACTGAAACAACACAATTTTTTTAAAAATTTTGGGACAACCTAATTGTTTTATGTTCAATCCACTTAAATTTGTAAAAACTAATAAGTTAACCTAATTCCTTAGGTTACTTTTTAGGAACTAAAATGTTTAAAATTAAAAATGTTTTTGAGCGCAAATCCATCATGTGGAACCCAGCGTCTTTTACAGTGTACAGGAAATTTACAAAATATCTTCATAGATTTATTATTATATTATTATATTATTATTATATATATATACACTTCATAGAATTATTATTTCTTATTATAATATTCCAATGATAAATCGATACATTTTGACTCATTGAATGTATTGTTGGCTAAATATACCTGTGGGATAAATATGAACATTATTTATGTTATCCCAACACAAATAGATTAAAAGGCACCTATGATGAAAATCATCTTTTGTAAGCTGTTCGGACAGAACTGTGTGTAGGTATAGTGTGTCCACAGTCATATTGAAGTGATAGAAGCACAATAAGTCTCCCTTTTTTTATTTCGTTACGTTAAAATCCAAATATCCCTCCTATTTTGAGGTCCACGTGATGTAGGAGTGCAGTTTCCCCACCCACCAATTTGATTGACAGCCGCTCATAAACATGCCTCCATAGTAATGCCAGGATGTGCGCAATGCAACTGAGATTAAAAGATCTGTTCAGCGCTCTGTGATCATCAGTCATCATCGAAAGTTTTACATGCTTTAACATTTTTAAAACGGTGCATGTTTGTAATGAATTACAGCGATTTTACCGTATTTATCACCACAGCCCCATGTTAGTACAATTCTAAAAGAAGACACTTCAATCCCGGTTTGTGGACGTTAAATCAGGTTTATTTTGTACATTAACATAACAGATATTCATACAGCAGTGGATATTAATGTGTATCCTGTCACATTTGCCATTGAAAAACAGTGCAAAGTTAAACGCGTGTGTCCAATGTGTGTGTGTATCTATGTGTGTGTGTAAAGACATTGTGTGTGACTCATCAATGCAGCTCTATAACAAATACATCATAATAATTGGGAAAGTTCTTACAGTTGTATTTCTTGCAAACGTTACGTGAGATCCGCTTCCTTCATATCTGTCACTGTGCTGTTGAGGTACTCTCTGACAGGCACATGCACGGTGGATGGGGAGAACTAGCATTAAAGGCACAGGCAACAAAAACAGCTACAATGTGTTCAGAGAAAAAATTCAAATATTCTCAAATGTATAATAAATAATCTGATGGGTGTTTTGAGCTGAGGTTTTACAGACACATTCTGAAGACACAAAAGACTTATCTTAAATCTTGAAAAAGGGGTAAAGTAGGTGCCCTTTAACATATCATAACAAATTAAGGTGGATTGAACATAAAACAATTAAGTTCTCTCCAAAAAATATCCAGAATTGTGTTGTTTCAGCTCATTTTAAATAAGTAGCTTGAACAAGCAACCAAAATCTTTTATTCGAGTGTACTGTGCCCTGTTTATGAACTCTCTCTGAGTTGTCCTTTGAGAGAGAATCATCGTGGTTTGCCTTTGTTCTTCGTTCATTCATTCTCGTATCTATCAGGCGGGCTATTAGGAGGTGTGAGGAAGTACAATGCAAACCGAATGAGATGAGGGAACACCCCACCCCGTTCGCCCACCTGCTTTTGAGATGTGTGTGAGATGGGGGGTTTCAGCTAATATTGGGGCAATAAAATGCAAAAGAGGAGAAAAAAAGGTGGTTTGGTGGCTAACAGGGAGGAGGGTTAGATAATGGAGGGAGAAAGAAAAAGAAAGATGCAAATGGTACCAGGTTCAGATTGTATCAGGCAATGAAAGAGATTCTTGTTTTGCTTTGCTACAGGTTTAACCTGATTTTATGATTTGCATATTACTTGATGGCCATAGCTATTATTATTGGTTGTATATTATTGCAGCCTTAGGCACACTGCTGAGGATTAAAATACATGTCAAGGCACATTCTGCTTAAAAATGATAGGAAATGGTGTTAGTTCATCACCTATTATACTGACGAAGATCAGAACACCATGGTCAGGAATTAAATAATTTGTTTCTAATTCATCAACGTTTTATACTATTTTGTTCTTTCACTTTATGTAAAATGTTCACAATATGTCATTTTTTATGTTGCTTAATGACTAAATAATTGCTATATTGTAATAAGAGATTGCATTGTTAGTTCATCCAAATATGATTTTTTTTTATTCGGTATATGAAGGTTTCTAGCTCAAATTTCTAGCATAAAAACGTTAAAGGTCCGTTTACAGTAAAATATATAAAAATATTTCAGTGTATTATAAATGGTTAATAGAAAAGATGGGCTGCAGTTTCCATTCTGTGCTTAAAACTGTTTGGAGTAAAGATCAAAATTGTATATTTAGTGATGAACATTGAAAGAAAAATTGGCCAAAACTGTAAAGTAATGTCAAAAAAATTAGGAGGAGTACGCTTAATACAATTAAAAACTTTGAATCATTTTTATTGGACTCCAAGCTTTTTGTGGCTTGGGTTGAAGGACTCCGCTGAATGCTGGAGATGTGAGAGGGAAGAAGGAGACTTGATGCATGCTCATGCAGGGGCGTAGCAATCAGGGGAACTTTCAGAGACAAACCATTTAGAAACAGGTGATCAATAATTATATGAACGTATGATCTCATACAGCCGTCCCCCCCACTTTTAAAATGTCCGCTACGCCCCTCTGCTCATGTTAATACAGGAATTTTGGGTTAAAGTGCACAGTTACATTCAGGATGTTTCTGGATGCTGCTTTTTGTTTTGTCCTGGAATATGTACTGAGAGAACGGTTCATGGGGTCTGGTGTGAAGATGTCTGAGTGGATTCAAATAAGTATTATGATTGGAAGACAAATCATTATGAGGGGATGGCATTCAGCAGGTCCACCATCATTTCAAGAATGGGTTACAGAATTGGAGAAGGTGGCAGCATATGAAAAAATGACATATAGATTACTTGATACAGGCCGGTAGCCAGGGGGGTTTGGGTAGTTCCGAAGGCCCACCCCTCACTGAAAAAGATCCAGAATTTGTTCCAGACATGAGCTCATTTGTCCTCTTTTGACTGCTTTGCCACCATGGTCAAAATAACCCATCGAAAAATGGCTTTAAGACCAAGCTAATTCAGGATAGTGCTTAATATGTCACTAAAATGCAGCATTTAAATGTATAATAATTAAATTATATCATTATATAATCATATTTCATAATTAAATAGAAAATGTGATAAAGTTGATGTTTATCTGAGAAGATGAGGAAATTTCCTGGCATTTTTGGAGGATGAATAACGTCACTGTGTTGGGCCGCACGATAAAAGTGTGATTATTTTATTTATTTATCTATTATTATTGTTGTGTTTTTAATATTATTTTTTACTAATATTATTTTGTGGGTGGGTGCTTTTGATTTATTGAGATTATATTATTTATTTGGATTTACTGCATTTATGATAGCAACATCATCCAATTATCCAATTACTGTAACTGCCACTGTTGGGAAGGGGAGGGGAAAAGGATTGATTAAAGGATGTAAAAATGTGAAAACTGATGGCACTGTTAAATATATATATATACACACACACAATTGATTATCTTCTTATTTGTAGTGTGAGCACTTATCGTATATTGCTGATGAGTGTATATATGCTGGAATAAATCGATAGAGATCAATGGGATCCAGGTTACCATCTCGTAAATTTCCAGAATGTTTTGAGTTGTAACAACACATTCCCATTTTTATGGGAATCAATGGAATCCTGACTAATTTCAAATATTCTTTGAGTTGTAACAACTCATTTTTGATATACTTATCTCCTATTCTTTTAGTGGTGCATATCCCATAATGTGCATTGTTGCCATGACAATTTAAAAGGATGTCTGCTTTCTGGTGTAATAAAGTGAATGGATATTACATTTTTTCTTGGAAGAGTTTAAGCTAATAATTTTAGAGATTTTTTTTTCATGTTTTATATTTTACTATAATTTTAATATTTAAAGCAAATGCTGTCATATGATCAGATCTCTAGTGTGGAGCACTGGCTGTTGTCCAACTCATTATGCAAACCAAAAGTCTCACTGAATATTTAACTTTTGGCAAAATGAATATTTTGGAAGTGTATTCAAACTTCTGTGGTTATTTTGATGAAAGTAACAAACAGAACCATCTTGCATGTGATTTTGCATTTCTGATTTTATTATTTTTGCAAGAAGAATATGATTCAATGCCAAAAGTATTTGTCAAACTAGTGCTTCTCATACATTCTGACTGAGGTTCACAAGCTTCAAGACAACATTCAAATTTATGCAATCAGTCTTAATCAAATACTGTGGTAATAATATTTTAGTAGCTGGATTGAAAGTCTTGTTAACAGGTTTTAGGCATGATTTGGTTATGCGGCAAGCATAATAGTGTAAACATAAATGTGTTAGCTCATTTCTAATAACTGATTTATTTTATCTTTGCCATGATGACAGTAAATAATATTTGACTAGATAATTTTCAAGACACTTCTATACAGCTTAAAGTGACATTTAAAGGCTTAACTATGTTAATTGGGCAAGTTATTGTATAACTTTGGTTTGTATAACTTTATAACTGTTGTATAACTTTGGTAAGGTTTGTTTTAGACTATTAAAAAAATATAGCTTAAATGGGTTAATAATTTTGACCTTAAAATATTTCTTAAAAATTAAAAACTGCTTTTATTCTAGCCGAAATTAAAAACAAATAAGACTTTCTCCAGAAGAAAAAATATTATCAGACATACTGTCAAAATTCCCTTGCTCTGTTAAACATGATTTGGGAAATATATATGAAAAAAGATTTCAGAGGGGGTTTAATAATTCTGATTTCAACTGTATCTCAACTCTAATTTTGTGGCCCAGAATCATTCCAAAACACTGTGAGATGATCCTAGTTTCCAATAAATAAAACCAAGTAGTGAGTAATATCAAATAGGGAAGTTCAAGAAACCATTGTTGAGTCAGCTTTGTTTGAAGTGAAACATAATATTACGAAAATGATACTTAAATATAACCGCAGAACATCACAGGACAAGATAAGAGAAGTCTCATCAAGTGTTTTCTAGTAGGTTGGTAAATCAGTTTAGGTTCATGGCGAAGGGGAGGAGCCTCGGGGCCGATTTATAACCGCCCATCACCGCTTCAACAGATGCGACACGTGGGGATCTACCTCAAAGTTTGAATTTACTGACGTACGCAACGTTTGTTGTACTTTCCAGAACATTATCCAGCATCGACGCTCGTAAGGCAAGGATATTATTTCTCAGGAGTGAAACACTATCGCAGACTGCAGAAAGATGCAGCGGACCGCCTTTTTAACGTGCCTGCTCACCGTGTCCCTCATGAATCAAGGTAAAACTTGAATGTTTTTTCCCTCTCCCTCTTTCTCTTTGAGTTACAGAACGTTTGCATGTCTTTTTTAGATCGGTTACCATATGGACTAGCAAAACAAAACACTTTTCAAGAACATCTAAATTATATAGAAACATGTTATGAGATTATAAAGCTTACCGTTTGAAGTCTTTCTGAAAGGAAAACGTGTGGGTCACAATATCACTGTGAATTGTTTTCAGCACTTTTGTTGTTGATTTATTAGCAAGAAAATATCTATTAACTATATTCATCCACGTGTAAAAGTTAAAATTATTTTTCATGCGCGGTTTTGTCCCGCCTCCCCTTTCACTGGGCTACCTTTTCCTTGCACCTGTTTCACATGTGGAAAAAACCGCAGGATATTATCATGTAGTCAAGCCTACAACCTAAATATCTGGTTACGTTAGTAGTTTTGAGTAAATATAAATCTATTTGAGCCTCTTTTTATTGCCTTTTGTCTTCCGTGTCTGTTTCGTATCTGTCTGTGTGTGCGTTTATTAAGTGATTGATCTGTAGGGCGCTGTTTTCTCGTAGCGTTTGTTGTCGAAAGTGCATTGGTGGTATTATATTCAGGTAATCAAATAAAGGGCACAAAAGCCCGGCTCTTAAACATCTGTTTTCTCAGGCACCAGCCAGTCTGTCAGTGCTACTTTAAAGAGACTCATTCGCCTTTTGGGCTGTTAGACCAAAAGCATAATGATAGTGTGTCATGTGCTGAAAGATTGTTAGGTTGAAAGACAAGCTTGAGTTGTGACTGTCTTGTTCTTTGGTGTGAGGGAGGAAAGATTTATTTCTACTAAAGCAGCAGTGGATAAGATTAAAGTTTAACTTAAAATAGTGATAAATCTCTGTTTGAAATGCAGCTTAATCATTATTTTATTATTGTTGAGTGTAACTAGTTTTCAACCTGAATGCGAGTTAGATTTTGGTTCAATCATGTCATGTGCGAGTCATTTTTGTGTGTATTGTTACTTAATTTACGCCTGTGACTGTTTGTCTACTAAATTGGTTTAAGAGCCAAACTGAGTTTACAACTAGTAGTTGTAGCATCTGTTTGTTTTTTGTTCTCTCTCTCTCTCTCTCTCTCTCTCTCTCTCTCTCTCTCTCTCTCTCTCTCTCTCTCTCTCTCTCCACCCCTCCCCCACAACCCCCCTCAAAACACACCATCTGCAATGTCACACCCGGTTTTACTAGTTTAGCTGGTGGGTTTCTGTCAGTTTTTTTTGTACAAATTATATATATTTTTTATATATATGTCTTTCTGTGATAAACACTGCATTGAGGATAAATTTAGCTGTAACTGCGACACTGAGTTGCCTGAAGACAAATTTTCAGCCTCAACTCTTGCATTTAAACTTGCACAACTAGTTTTTTTTTTAACTGCTTATGTCTTTGTGTTAATTTTTGATGTGAAAATTCTATTCAAATTGTGATTGCAGGTGTATTTTGCAGTCTGAAACCTTTTGTGTAATCCATTGAACTGGTTAGTTGGTAGTACTTAAGTAAATGGGGTATATGCAGGGGATTTAAATGCACCCTTTCTACTTTTATTTATATTGCTGTTTTTTATATAACTCAATCATCTTTTTGACATTTTAAATTAATGCAATCTCTACATTTTTAAGTGATTAATTTTTTTTAAAATGAATTTACAACTAAAAATAATAAATATATATTTTTTATAAATTTTACTGTTGGACTGCTCCATGATGGATATCCATATTATGGTATATGATATTTTTGGTGATATTATTATTATTATTATTATTATTATTACATAAATACGATATTATAATTATATTTGATTGTATACAAAAAATACATTAAAATTGTATTTGTTTAACTCTCACCATAAAAATATGGTAGAAAACTATGATGCATATAGTTTATAGGTATAATTTATACTTCTAGATATTTATCGAGGGGCCCCAGATTTCCTAGGGCCCTAAGCGGTCGCTTGCCTTGCTTATTGGTTAAATACATATATGCGGAAAGACTTTAAATTAAGTAACCAAGGTTAAGTGCTTCCGGTGAACTGTATGCCGTTACAAAATCAGCACGTTTAAGTTCTGTTTTCTTTAAAAATCAACTATCCTCACTGCCTGATTGATATACGATAGAAAGTGGGTCTCAGAATGTTTAAGAAGCACTGCATTAAGTTACATTTTTCCACACCATGTCTTTAAAATATGAACATTTATTTTACCTCAGTAAATTCAATGGAGTTTCTGCGCTAGCCTGCTAATCCTTACGAGCATGTATGTGTAAACAGCTATTCATCTAGTTTTTTCGCTTGAACAACTGAATGAATGCTGAAGTCTATTAAACTGATTGTATTTTTTTATTACGTCGATGCTTTAAAAGTAACCGTATGAAACTGAAAATAGTTATATTAACCGTACACCAGAGGTTTATCAGTATGGGAATAAACACTAGCTGTGCATATACCCTATAGTTTATATAGGCACTGTTTACGACTGTTATTAAGATCCAATTTACACGTGGACAATGTTAAATAAAGGTGTGAAAATGATTTTGACCTTGTCCATACTTAAATACTCAGAGGTAGTCGAAAATACATTTGACCAATTTGCTTTGTGTAAACATGAAAAACTCAAACTTTCCACCTACTGATGAAACACGTGTGCACTGTTGGATGGGCTGTTGTTGACTAATGCTAACCATTTGGGATTTAAAGGGATCGTTCACGCAAAAATGAAATGACCTCATGATTTATTCTCCCTCATGTGGTTTCTTTCTTCTGATGCCCACAAAAGAGGTTTTGAATGCTGGTTGCTGGCACCCATTGACTTCAAGAGTAGGGGGTTTACACCGTAAAACCTGACTTTATGAAATGAAATGAGTGTAGTTAACTCAAAATTTACTAGAAGTTAATTCTACTCATTTGAAAAGAGTTTTGAACTCCGTGCTGAAGGTAATGAGTAAATTAAATACCTCATTACTTCAATTTATATGGAGCAAGTACTCGTTTTTAACTCAGATGGTTTGTGGCAATCAGTTTCCTCAAACGGTTTGAGTTGCCTTAAGACTTAACTTATTGGGTTTTACAGTACTCCGTTGGTTTGAGTTCTCTTCATTTATTGGGTTTTACTGTGCTCAAATTGCTTCATTTACTTAAATGTATTTAGTTTACAGCACTCATTAGGATTAGTTTTTGAATTTAAATGGTTTGTTGCAATCGGTTTCCTCAAATGGTTTGTTACCTTAACTTTTTGGGTTTTACAGTGTATGTAACATAATATATGCCGGCAACCAGCATTATTCAAAATATCATCTTTTGTGATCAGCAGAAGAAACCCAAATAGGTTTTGAGCAAGTGAGGGGTGAATAAATGACAATTTTCATTTTAGGGTGAACTAACACCTTTAACACCCGAAATTGCACGTTTAGTTTAATGGTGAACAAAAATGTAAAAAGTTGAATGTTCTTTTACCTGTGAATATAACCGAATAAAAGACAGAGCAGAAATAAAATCTGCTTTTCTTCGTATTGATGCGTGTTCATTTGTAACTTTCCATGAATGTATTTTCACAGTGTTGGATTGAATGATCAGAAAAAGCCCATTCATACACCCGCCTAATAGCATCTCTCCTCAAAGAAATCCAGAAGGTGGTCGAAAGTGGACAAAAGAGACCGATTAAAGCACCAGGTGTAAATGAGAATGTGTCTCTCTCTTCTACTTGCGATACAATCCAAAGTTGTAAAGGGCGATGAAGACCATTTTATTCATGTTTTAAATACAAGACATCTTTTATTCAGTAATGAATCGCCCACTTAGTTACCCGTCTGCCCTGTTGCATCGTCTAAACCCATTTTATCGACCTATTATAAAAGAAAGCAAACACAGTGCAACAAATGACTGTTTGCTTAGATTCCAGTCTGATGCATAGCATTCATTCAGACATTTTATTAATATGCTTCTCTCTTCTTTCGTGCTCTTATCTTTTATCTTGTAGTTTTCTCTTTGCAGTGGCCTTCATAAGAACTAGTTTATCTGTCATCAGGAAAAACAAGAGAGCAGTTGTCTTCTTGTGAGGAAAATTAGACAAGACACATTGTTTTACAACAGGATAGGCGTGTGTGTGCTTAGCAGTGGTGCTCTTGACTTGCAGAAATGCATCTATTCAGATGCATGAAGTCCCCTATGGCTCCTCTGAAACCTCCAGTGCACTTGCTTGCATCCACCCTGCATTTCGGGACAAAAAAGTCAGGTTGTTTCACTCTTGTTATTCGGTTTCTCCAAGACCTCCTCTGGACCCCTGTGGACTATATTGTCCGGCAGGTTTTCTTTAACTAATGCTTGTACAATTGCGACATCTCCCACGGACTCTTCTCCATTTGTAATTAAATTCAACTGTATACTTCCCACAGAGAAACCGTTATCTCACCCGACTCCTTTAAATGCCCTTCAGTTGAAAAAGACACCAAGTTACCATATGAATTACTGCCGCACATACTTCTGTTCCCATCATGCATTTCAAAAGCACCACTGAGAATGAAGTATTGCATGTATTTCGAGAGATGTTTGTTAACCGTGGTGCGGTTGATGCGACTAAATTTGATTTGCAAATGCTTGTCATTTTGTTGACTACATCCTGAATGCTCTTAATGTTAGACTTTTTTTTTTAAGAGGTCTTGCTGTTTTTTCCCCCCCAAGGTTGTGTCTGAGAGGAAGCATCTGTACTGTATATGTTCTATTGAAAGCTCTTAATCCTACACTATTTGAGTCAGTACTCAGGAAATGAAAGCGGCCATTACAATAAAGCTGCCTCCCCCTCTTTCCCGCCTTCTCTCTCTCCCCCATCTCTCTTTATCTCTAGTAAGGTGAGGCCAGAGGCACAATCCTAAATCATTTTTACTCCTGCCCCCTTCACTTCAGCTTGTTTCTTCATGTGTCACCTTTCTTTCTAAAGAACCCCCTAAGTGATTGTTGCAGTTGTATTAAAAGGTTGGCTTTCCATTGCACAATACATAGTGCCTCAATTATCTCTGTGGTTTTAACCACATGTTCCTTCCACATTGTTTTTGGCTGCATTTCTCAGCTATGTTAGCACACAGGTGTGCAGCTGATTAAATTTTTATATGAAGCGTTTAATTTATTACCCAGTTAATATAGTTTTTACTATTCTATTGTTATGAAATAATTGGCGGAGGGTAATTTACAAAAAGGGAAAAATTATGTTTTAATTGTGCAAGCTTATGAAAACGACACACACCGATATTTTCAGTGTGAAGTACAAAAATGTGGTTTGTGGCAAGTGTGATGTCATGCATATAGGTGTGTGCAATTTGACTATTTGATTGTGGAGTATTAAAATGTCTTCCCAATATGCTTTGCTAACATTGCCATAAATATCTACCTTTTTTTATTTTATATTTGGTCACATTGTAAGGCTTAGTCTGCCTTAGTCTGGCTGTACTGCTTAGACAACTTGCAGAATAGTAAAATCAACATCAGAAAGATTAATGATAAAATCATGAATTGTGGTTTTGCTGGAAAATGTTTTGATGTGATATATTTCCCCATATCACCCAACTCTTCATGCATTTTCAGGTCTACACAAACACCTGACAACCAAAACATTATTGCTCATGTGCAGACTAGGCCTGAGCTGGTATTAGATTCTGACAGTATGATAACCTTGGATAAAAATATCACGGTTTCACGGCATTGTGATTATTGTGCTAAAATATATTCTTTTTAAATGTCTGGTAAAAAACCAAAACTTTTTACTCTTTTGAACAAAATATATTTTATTTTGAGAAACATTTAAAATATTTGAAGCAAAACGCATGTCAGGCTGAATAATTCAAGTGAGTCGATGACTTCTGCTGTTTTCATTTGTTTCAAAAACACAGATTTCGGCACAATTTAAAAACAGCATCTTTGGATATCTTTTCTGCTGGAGATACCGTTGTCCTAAAGTAAAAATAAAATGTAAATAAAAAATCTTACATATACAGAACCTTAGGAACGGTATGGCAAAAAATGTTGCTGGTTTTAAAACCTTGACTTTTCCAAGCCGCGGTACACCTTGAACGGTTATCATCTCATGCCTAGTGCAGGCGTCTTGCGTTTCTTTAAAACGTGACCTTGTCATCTACTGGCCTGAAATGAGTAATACAGCTTTTTTAGTTATTTTCAAGAATCACTGCAGCATTGAGACTGACAAGTAGGTTGGGTTAAGGCTATCCGCTTAAGTCGTGACGTATGAAATACTGTTTCCAGGTGCAAGCCACTAAGTTGAATTAAGAAAATATTCGTTTGTAGCCACTTTTTAGTCATATCACACATTAAAGTGAATTTTATATAAAATCTTGGTGTACACAACAGTCTCTGGACTTGCTGCATCACTGACACCAATATTTTACCAATTTATAAAAATTAATCACTTTCTGGCCATCGTATATTAGGCATGGATCTATATATACATATTCCGATCATGATTTTCGAAAGTATTAAATCACTTTGTTTAATATTATTTATTTATTTATTTGATAATTTGTTGAGTCTCTCATACAGTTTGATAGAGTGCTTGGACCTGGAAGCCGATTTGCAACGTCACACTTAACAAGCGGATATGGGATTTAGCTATGATTACTGGGCATTCGCACATCAATAAGGTGTAATTTTTAGGTCACTGTACAGTAATTACTATTTTTGCATTACTTTTAAGGGAAGGTGTAGGGTTGTGGTAGGGGTGACCAAACTCTGTCCTGGAGGGCTTTGTGATTAGCCCTCCAGGAGTGTGATTAGCTGGTTCAGGTGTGTCTTATTGTGGTTAGAGCTAAACTATAGGACACCGGCCCTCCAGAACTGAGTTTGAGAACCACTTGTGTAGATGTTAATAAAAGACAATAGGTTAGACTAAATAAATCAATCAAAGTCCAATTTTGAGATCATGTCCCAACTGTTTGGAGCTGGTTCCGATCAGCAATATCAAAAATGTATATAAAAAAATAACAGCTGATCAGTAAAAGTGTGTTCAAATATACATGACTTGTAAACATGTAACAGTTTTCATGAAATCCAGTCATTTGCATGCTATTGGTTGGTTTCTGAAGCACACAGTAGAAAATCTTTTCCTTTTGTGTGTTCTAGCAAATAAATGCAGATTGTGCGTTTAGTGTTTGTTTCGGGTTTGCAATGATTGCATCTCTTTTATTACTCTTGCGATCTGTGAGATAACCCAGTTTGTTATCAAGTGAATAATTTGAATGCATTATACTTTTTTACTAGTTTATTTATCTGTTAAATAAAAAAGCAGCATCTTAAAAGCTGGAGTTTTATTGCTTCATAACAGGATCTAGATTGTAATCGTAATTTGTCAATCATTTTTTTGACAGGTAGCAATTAAGGTTTAGACCACTGTTTTAAATTCTCGTCCAAATAGCTTTAAAGTCAACATATTTTTTTCCCCAAAGAAAAATTCCAAAGAATAAGACTGTCTTTTGTGTAACTTCCTCTGAAACCGCTTAACTGATGATGTCATATACTGTAAAGGCTCTGTTCATCAGATGATGTTTAACCAAGTTCCTAAATCTGAGTGACAACTGATTAATTCTAAATCTTAATTGTATCTGATATTTTTCAGTTTACGGAAGTACCGCAGGTTGCAAAGAGCAAATTTACACTGAATTTAAAAACAAACATCTTTCGGTTCAAAAGTCAGCTTTTTAATGACACTGCTATAACGTGACGTTGGTTAATGCATACTGATATGAAAAGGCAGAGGCTTTGATGGTGCTTCTTTGGAAAAGTTTCCTTTTCTAAGCAGCACCTCTTGCTTCTTTCCCATAGTCCTTTGACATTACAACTTTTGAAGTTGGCTTTAGAAAAGGAGAATAAAGTTTTCTTTCATTTGTGGGAACTTTGATGTTGTCTGCTTTTTAGCTGGCATGCCTGCACTAGTTAAAGTAAACCACACCTGTCCCAGGTGTCTTTGCTCTCTGTCAACATGAGCCATACCTGTGGCTTTCCAAAATGGCACAGATTTGTAGTGTTGTCAACATCAGTATGGGTTAAATTTGACATTCAGAACAGTAGGTATAGTTTACCCAAAAATAACATTCCTGTCAATAATTACTTGCCCACATCTTGTTCCAAACATGTTTCAGAACACAAATGAAGATATTTTGGATTAAATTCCTCCATCACAATGGGTCCAGAAAGATACCAAGAACGTCGTCAGATCAGTTTGTGTGTGATCAGTGGTTCAACCAATTTTATAAAGCTACAAGAATACTTTTAGTATTTTTGCCAAAAAAAAAAAAAAAAGCACACTAAAAGCTACTTTATTTGACCAATTTTTTCTCTTCAGCATCAGTTCAAGTTGCTCTCTGTACATATAACTTGGTAAACGTGTGAATATTTTGACAAAGGATGACTTGGATTTTTACCCTTTTTTTTTTTTTTTTTTTTTTACATTTTTAAAAAAAAATGTATCTTTTATGCGCAGTAAATAATTTTCAGCTTTTATTTTTTAGCTTAATAAAATTGAACCTCTGATGACAAATGCACCTTTCTGACAATGTTCTTGGTACCTTTCTGGGCTTTGAAAGTTTCAGGACCCTTCCTGTCTATTGAATGTCAGAGAGCTCTCGGATTTCATAAAAACAGATAATGACCATTGTGACCTTTTTAACAGACCTGACCAGTCCCTGAACTGCACAGGAATGTGGAACATCTCTAACCTTTTGTTTCACAGCCTCCTATTTAGGGCAATATGAAATGGGTTTCTCCATAAAAAAAATGTTGGCTCTGTTTTTATTTTTCTTGGACCTTCATTCATTCATTCATTCATTTTCTTTTCGGCTCAGAAATGCCAACTGACCCAGCCGGGGCTCAAACAAGCAACCTTGTTGCTGTGAGGCGAATATGCTACCCACTGTGCCACCGTGTTGCCCTTTTCGTGGACCTTTTTATTTTTATAAAAAAAATACGATCATAAAGTTCACGCAATTGTTCCAAAACAGTGTGTTTTATTTAGTGTAATTTATAGCAATATATTTCTGTCACAAGTTTATCCAAATTTTTATTTTGTGTGTGTGTTTACTTTTTCCATGAAATGACTTTTCTGAGACTTTTTTGAGATTTTCTCAAATTTAAGTATTTGAAGTGATTTTCAGGGCAGTTCATGTGTTTGAGACATCAGATGCAGAAAAAACTGAGCATCACATTTACCTGAATTTATGTCGCAAGCAAAACCATTGCATTAATTCACATTAACAGCTAAATAGTTTAATATAGGCCTGTGCAGTTTATCGAAGCTGATTGTCATGCGCATTCTGTCAGTAAACTTGGTTCTATAGTAAACCTCCAGCAAATGCTGTTTGTGGAGATGCTGTTTGTGAACTACCGTTTGTGTAGTAAATGCTGCTGCATGTGAAAAATACTAAAATAATAGTGTTTCCTCTAGGATTTTTTCCAGCTGTGGTGGCAGGCCTTTTACACGGATCTTCCAATTACCTATGGTGTTATTTCAATGACGAATGTCATGAATGAGCACAGTATTACAAGTCTAGATCACATTCATGTAATATACGAGCATGCAAATCTATTGATTTGCACGCTGATTTCCTCTGTTCGTGCACAAAACTTCTTGCACTTCCTCAATTATATGCTGCTAAAGTGCAGATTTTCTTGTGCGCTCAAATAAACGCTGCTGAAGTGTGATTTGGTGCGTTTATGTAACAAGTATGTCTCCAACATTGATTGAATTTGCTAGGAATATTTATGAGTGTCTCCAATAGACCTACCAATAGACCTCCAATAGACCTACCGGCATTAATGTGTCCTGAAGTAAAGTGAAACCACTATAAACTCCAGCAAGATCAAGTCATTGTATGCAGAACCATAGACCTTTATCTATAAAGTATAATTATGGAAAATGTGTTCATCTTAACTGAAAGCTACGTTGTGTTTGCTAGCCTCATTCATCGTGCACCTGTCAGTCAGCATGTCACCTTAAAGGGTCAAACAAATAACGCACAGCCTTACTATGACTACAGAAAAGTTTGCGCTGTTATAATTCACTTACGTTTTGGTACGTTTTATAATGAAGCGCTATATAAAACTGTATTGTAGCTATGGTGGGAATGAATTTTGGTATGGCGCACCGCCATGCAAGAATGAATGTAGCGGAAACCATGTAATATATCATATGACATGTTTTTACTTAACTCTCTTCGTAACTTCGAGTGTTGAAATTGTGAAATGATTCTATAGTCATGTGATAATTACTCTTGAATCAATACAATTTAATGAATCTTCTGTTTATTAGCCATATGGAGATTCCTTTGAGAGTTTCTTCTTTGGGGTGTACTTGTAGTGTCCGGAAGAGATCGCCCTCTGGCTTTAGGAGGACAGATAAGATGTGCAAGATAATCACTGTTTTTGATTGACTCCCCAGCCTTAGTTTAATGTTCACAGATGCTATACCAAAGTGTAAATTCTAAAATGCAGTAAATTATCATTTTATGACTGGATTTCCGTCACATTGTGCTGAAAAAGACAGAGTGGTCTCATTAGTATTAGTGATTTACCATCACGTCAGAGACTATTAAACTTAACATAATTCTTGAGAAAAAAATCTCTCCAGCAGAAGGCCTTGAGCCTGTACTTCCCTGAGTTCTTGCTGTGTATTTTTATTTTTTTAATTCAGTTTCCCTCCCTGCAGAGGAAAGCTAACTGTTTCACTGCACACACCCACCAGCCATGCTTTCTGAAATCAATATTTGCTCTGCTTTTGTTTACGTAGCTTAAGGTGGTCTGCATGCTGGGGGCCGAATTGTTTTGCGCCCCTCTCACAACTTGGGAGGCGGCCCTTTCAGAGCCGAGCCCAGAGAAAGAGCTTATTTAACTCTCAATGCAAGCTTGCTGACCTCTGTGTTTTGGCACCAAATTTGATTGGTATCTCTGTGGCTGCAAGCAAACGCTGCTGTTATGAACACAAGGGGCCCTGCTGGATCTTGTGGAATGCAAATGCCCCGAGCCCCGAGGCATCTTGGAGCAAGGGAGGCTGGTTTTGGGAGAGATAAAGGCACTGTCTTTCTGTCTATAAATGTAAAAAATACGAGACACCTTGCTGCCTTGTGAAACCCTTTGAGAATATATGTCCAGCAGAACAGCTTGCATGTCAGGAATGTTGTTAATCAAAGACTACAAGAAGCTTTTGGGTCTAATTGCATGAAGATAAATCGTGAAGATTGCAGGTCTAAAATTCTTTTAACTTCCACATCGTGATAATCAGATCTACATTCTGAAGAGCCTGTTAATTTTTATACAGTGCATCATGCAAGCCTAGGTATACTCATGTCTTGGTTAACTGATAACAGATGAACTTTTATGACTTCCTGTTAACTTTGATGCAAATTTCATGTTCCCACCAGGCTCTAACTTGAAACCTGTGTAATATAATCAGTTCATTTGCACATTTGTTTATTTATTCAGTGACACCTCTTCTGTTATAACCATGTTGTAATATCAGAATTTTTTGAAAAGTTTTACTTGAAATCAATTCTTGAAAAGAAAATCTTATTATACTTTTTCTGTTCAGCTTCTTAACTGCTTAAATATTTGAAAAACTTAATCAAACAAAAGTCATGTCTAATTAACTTGCTGAAGATGGAAATGTATATTTTATGACAAGATAAAATTATTTACTAGTGTAATTGCATGTGGTAGGTAGGGCTGCACAATTCTGGCTAAAATGAGACTCACGATTTTTTTTTGCTTTAAATCAAGATCAGGATTTTCTCACGATTCTGTAGATGTAGAATAAAGGGTAACATGAGTAGATTATTATTTCTCAAATATGGTAAAACAACAATAATAATATTAGGCCTATGTCTAGCTCTACTATTGGATAAATGTAAATTTTGTATAGACTTTGAATGGTGCACTTGAGCAGACTTTAAATATGTCCTGTTTGTTAATTCACAATAAAGTGAAGACATCAGAATAGAACTATTTATAATTCTAAAAATGAATTATTGTGTTTGAGACATGCTTGCAATCTGTCATTGACAGCATTATTAGACCATTTTTTACTGGTAAAATAAGACATTTGTAAATATCAGTTTCAACTCCTGCATTATATTTAACATTATATAGGCTAGAGTGGTTATACTGACACTGTTAAACATTTATTTTCATGCACAATACTTTGTTTTCCCTATGAAAGAAAAAAAAATGCGACATGATCAGTTAAATGACGTGTGTGCCGGTTTCACTTTCACTACTGCGTGTGGTTCATGTCATGGCTGTCGTCACTCTGAGAAAAAAAATACTTTTAAATCAAACTACCCATGCGGCTCCCAAATGATCACTCTGTGCAACAAACTGAACGTTATTTACAACTTTATTACCTGTTGTTCACTGCCTATGCAGGTTCTGTTCACTAAAGTAGACATGGCGGGCATCTCTCGGTAGTAAACAATTAGTGCATCAGCTCATGTGTGGTTTCGTGGTCACCAATACATCAAGACATTTTACATTTAAGGAAGAAATGACATTTTTGGGTGAATTATACCTTGTAAATACAGTATGTGACACTTTTAACACCATTTGGCGGTGTCCATGATGCTGAGCAAAGTATATAAAACAATGTGAAGACTTGTGAAACCACCTTTTTACGCTTCTCTCTTGATGTTAAAAATATAATTTGCTGAATCGTACAAAAGCAGAATTAAGATTGGGTGTAGGGTCGAATCGATATCGCGATCTTTTATCGATTTAATCGTGAATTATAGTTGACCAGGAGCCACAGAATTGTATTTAATTTCTGTATTTACACATAGTTCATATGAATTATGCAAAACAAATGCTTTTCTTGGTTAGAAATTGTCTCATTTCGAGTCTAACTATCTACATTTCAAAGCGAATACAAGATTTTAAATTATTTAATAAATTATTTGTGCCTCAGTAGACAAATGACGACATGGAATGAACGTGTTGGTGTTTGAAAGCAGGAGACACCGAGCACAGGTGATCTTGACAGTTCTAGAGGTAATTAATAATATAATAACACTAATATTGAAATGTTTAAGGTGTTTTAGAATGACCAAAACAACATTTCCGATGCCTTACAATGTGCTCAGCCTTCTGGTTTGTCCATTCACACACATTTTTATCATCACATGATCTCTTATAACAAAATCAAATTTTTTTTTAAATTTAATGCACATACAGGAATTTATTCGGTAAAAGTGTTTCCATCGTAGTTTATTCGCATTTTTTCTTATCGAATTAAAAGTTTATTCTCAGTTATGCGCATATGGTTTTTTTATGTATATTTTCAAAATTTGTGCGCATCTTGTGATTTCCATCAATCGTTTTATTATGCTTGTATCTAAAATGCTCAAAATAGAAATGCTCAAAAAAAAAGGTGGATGGAAACATAGCTACTGATAAAATCATTCAGTCAGTTGTTCTCATTTTAATTGTGCAAGTATTTCAAAACCAACATGACTACAAAGTAAATATTTAAAGGACTGTGCCTATATAAGCCGTATACAGTTGTCCACTTTTGACTTGGATCAAAAAAGTTAATCAAAGTTGTTCTAAGACAAGCACAGGTATTGTTTTTGGTTTTAGAACTTTGATGTAAGGTTTGTTCCCCTTCAAATTTTGACTTCTGCAGTATATTGTTTCTTACAATGAAAATATATCAAATGAGAAGCTTCAGAAATACTGTATTTGTTTGGTACACATGATTAAAATGGGTCCCATACATTTTAGACCCTTTAATGCACACCCTACTAACAAAAAGTACGTTTTTAAGAGCACATGCTTTTAACTGATTTTCTTTCTAAGATCATCACGGATAATCTTAGATTTTTAGATTCTGCAGCGGCAGCAAAATGAACAGTCTATCATAACCTTGAGCTGGTAAATTGCTTTTGGGGTTAATGGACCTCCACGGAAGCTGCTTGACTGTATTTTGTTAATAGTTCTCTATTTAGTTTAATAGCCGCTCACGAATGGGGGCCCGGTGGTAATTCCTTTGGGTCAGTGTTGAATCTGCCATGATCTGCTGTCAGACGCAGACATTCTTGAGGGTCCCTGGGGGGCCCCTGCAATCAAATACATAATTTAAAACTTAATGGATGGGATTTCTGAGTGCACTTATCACTTATGAGCCCAACCTGCTTGATGAGTTTTGTTTGGAGAGCAATTTCAGGCCCGTGGTTGACTTAATTTATGGCGTTTTCGAAGAAGCCTAATGGCTCTTGCTATGTTGGAGTGAGTAAAGGAGGACATTTGGTGTAATAAGGCAGGCTCCAAATCAATTCCTGCGTTGTCAGTGTCTCCTGGATATGCACTATGGTGGCGGTCTGTCTTTGCCGGATGCATGAACACTTAACTGACTCATCCTCAGGTTAATGGTTCACGAACATCTTCTCGTTAGTGCCGTTCTGAACCTGTTCACCCACTGTGTTTGTTTGAGCCATATGCAGCGTTTGGGTTGACTGGACAATCAAATAGTTAAAACTCATTTTAGCAAAGTTGAACATTTAATCATATTGATTGATATTCAAATGTATTTGAATTTCTTCCCTCTTTGGTTTATTGTAAAACATATCCTTTCCAGTGTCTTTGGGGGGAAAACATGTTGATTTCATTCCAGGTCCAGCTAATATGAACATTGGGAGTTGTTTGCATGCAATATATGAATATGGGTCGGATTGTTAATTGAGATTCACTACTGCATCTCAAAAAAGATTTACCTTACTGTGTGATTTGCTAAATAATGAATCTAAATGTTTACTAGACAAAAAGGCTTGTAGAAAACCTGTGAAATGGCATAATGGCTTCACAAATGCATTTAAATTGCAAAAAAAACAATGTAACAAACATGTTAAACACCTTATGAGTGAACAGGGATTAAAAGGACATGGATGGCAACTATGATTTTGGTACAAAGCAGCGAAGTCCAGATACCTTTTCTTGGTATGCTTTCTTTATTGTCTGTTTAAACCTGTGTTTTAAAAGATTGAAAGACTTGAAAGATCCTCTGCATCAGTATCAACTAAAAATGATGAATGCTTGCGCTTTTATCCACTCATCTGATGAATGAACAGCACATAATTGTAGATGAAACAGACAAGACAAAAACTATGTCAAAAAAACTGATCAACAGTAAGTTTTGATATCTGCTGCATTGCACACTTCATTCATTACATGAGTGGATCTAAGCACACGCATTTAGTCATTCCAACACAATCTCATGGCAATTCATAACTTTTATTTTAGTGGCTAATTTGTATTAATTTGTATGATCTCATTCATACAGTTTAGTATGATTTGCTTATCCCCCAATGATGGTTGGGTTTAGGGGTGGGACGACTGAACTCGTACGAATTAGCCTCTAATAGAGGCGTTTACCTATACTGGTCTCACGATTCGGTTACGATTATCATGCCATCGATTCGGTTCAATTCGATATCACTGTGCGTTGACAATGCTTTCCATACACAAGTTTATATTTTACTTCACAGGCTCTGTTCACCGATGAGTGACACTGATAAACTGCAGCGGCGCAGTGTTGCCAGATTGGGTGGTTTTGGATGGGCATTTCGACGGGTTTTGGATAGTTTTTGAGCTGGAATCAGTCAGCTACATCTGGCAACACTGCAGCGGCGATCACAGCTGATCTATGATAGACGCTGTGGAGAAAACTCGTACACTCGTGTCTGTATCGCTGTAACAGCCGAGAGGAGAGGAAATGTCATGCAGCCCGTCAAATGGGGCACTGTGAGAGTTTACTTTCATTTTCTCAATCGCAGTGAAATAGGGGCTTCTGCTGTAAGTGTCAGTGAAAGACTGTCCAGCAAACACAGTTTCTGCGTTTTTAAGCAGTTGAAGCATTGTAAATACTCACGCTCGCCATAGTAAGCTACGACGACATATAAGATAAATTACTTTTACTGATTATTATTATTATTACTGAACCGATACCGAATTGTCCGTGTCTGCATCGCGGTGCACTGACAAAACATTTAATTGACACCCCTAGCCTCTAATTTGACACAGCTTAAAATACTTTCCTCGTGCAATCAGGCTAGTCATTCAGTCACATTACTGTGTGTTTACACCAAAGGCAGCAAGAGCATCAAAGTTCGCTTTGGCTACCCTGGTGACAACTCTGTCTGCCTTCCTTGCTCCAGCGGCAAGAGCGTCAAAATTCGCTACATTGATCTCTTATTTAAAGGAGCCGTTGCAGCATATTAGCAAATTAGTTACATTCCCACATAAAAACATGCTTTCTAGCGTGAAAATGTTGCACACTTCTTATCAAATTTATTTTACTGTGAAAGATTGTGTTGTTTTGTGTGCTGTGACTTTGCTCCACTTATCCAATATGTGTCCATATGTCTGAAATACTCTGAAGCAGCAATGATGATGTGTACTGTCGTTATAGTTGGCATGAGTTTCCCACTTAAAAAAAAAAAACATTAATGGAAAAAAACAGTAACTCGCCAGTAACTTTTAAAAAAAAATGTATGTCCCTGTAAGAAAACATTGTAAATAACTGGAAATCCAGTGACTGCAAAAATCAAACCACTGGGAACAACTGTGGTCGGAACCAAAGTTCACAGGACTGTGTTCTCTGGAATCCTCCCAAGCGGTGGTCTTTTACATTCCGATTGCTTGCCGCCGAACCGCATCATAGCTCATTACCATAAAGTTGACTTGATTTCAACTCCCCTCGATGGCCGATAGCCGCTCCTCGCCAACTGTTCCCATTGAAAATGAATGACCTCCAGCTACTTTGACGCTCTCGCTGCTTTCAGTGTGAACGTACAGTTACTGCATTCAACCACATGAGGATCTACACTACAAAAACAGTCCAATTAAATGAGTTTCCTACTTCTGTGTTCAAAAGGGCACAAGTTCAAATCCCTTTATTTTGCACCTGTATTCAATGTCATCCACTTGTGATCTGATTAAAAAGAATGCCTCTTAATAGTTGATGTAAACTGGACCCTAGTAAGCTCAACAAAGACTGTCAGTACTACCTTTTACTTCAGTGCATTGTGCTCTGGGTGTGAAAACAAACAGTGGAAAGCCCTGTAGTCCGTATGCTTTTAACAAATGCACTGTTGGCTGCAGGACATGTTTTCCATCAAGAGCCTTTCCGGCAGCAGCCAGTTTTAACAACAGGTGCGTGAAGAAGCTCCTGCAGCAGCACCTGCTCATGGAACAAAGAGCAGAGGGATGATGGGGTTGGAAGGGCAGAGTTATTTGTTTACTTCACCTGGTTCTGGTTTAGACGCTCTGTGGACACCCTGACACTCGATCCATTGCTTTTTTAGCGTCAGACGGCATCTGTTTGCTTTTTGCTACTACTACCAGTCCAATGTCACCCAAGAGAGTGTTATAAATCATACTGAAAACAGCTGTTAGACTGAAGTCTTGTGGTAGATCGTCCTGTCTGGTTATATACCGTTACATTTGAGATGATCTACAGCTAACAGGTGTACATTAATCACAACTTGAGGTACAGGAGTTGCCAGGTACAGTATTATTGGACCATATAATATTGATCCAAATGTAAAAGCGAGATTTGCAAAGTGGATTATGAGCTTTAACGCATTTGCTCTTGAATGTATTGTTGAAAACGTGGCCATGGAGCAAATGTAGTTTTATGGCAGGTTATTACAGGTAAAGAGCTTTCAGCAGGAAACCACGCTCAACTGAGCAATGAGACGCTAATGTATCTTAGCATAAGAGTTAAGCTAATATCTGCTGGCTCGGAGCACATTCTGTTATCTCCTGTTGCGCTTGTCTGACTTGAACTTGTCTGTTTTTGTGGACACAAGATGGAAGGTTTTAGATTGTATACCTTTTTACAGATTAATTTGGGATGTATGAGAAGATTAATTTGTACTAGGGCTCCACGATATTGGAAAAACCTGATATTGCGATTATTTTTTTCTTTGGCGATACATATTGCGTTATGAATACAGTTTCAAAGATGGTTTGAATAGCTCTAGTTGACGGATTTATGGGAAGTCTTAACAGTATTCAGATAGAGAAATTAAATAATCACAATGCAAAAAAGCTTTTCTTTTTGTCTCATTTTTAGCTCAAATATCAAACTAATTCTTAGACAAAGTACAAATATTGTATAGTTTTCACCATCAGAAAACTAATAAAAAATTACGTTTTTTTTTTGCTTGTTTTAGAGAAATTATGTTCCTGTGGGTAAGTGAAATCTTGTTTTCGCTTTTGAAATGTAGAAATGTGGACTGGAAATAAGACAATTCTTGGTAAGAAATGAAAATAATAATAATAATAATAATCAGTATTTTGAAGAGTTTCACAATATACAAGTGAGTGGAGATATTGGTTTCTGTAAAGGAAACTTTTTAAACCTTCACTTTTGCCTTTTTTAAACATTTCAATTTATTTTTATTGTTCACTTAGTTGTCAATTTATCTATTTTTAAATTCTTTTTAGTAAAAAAAATGACTTTCGATAGTTTTAGTTCCCAATAATGCAGTATAAATAAGGGCTGCATGATATATCGTTTCAGCATGGATATCGCAATATCCATTTTTTTGCAAAATTCATATAAATTCCATATAAATATAGTGATTTAAATACAATTTTATGGCTCCTGGTCAATTATAATTCAGACAGAACATTGCATATCTGCGACGTGACAATTGCAAATGTGAATATTGCGATGTCTATGCTGAAACGATATATCATGCAGCCCTTATTTATACTGCATTATTGGGAACTAAAACTATCGAAAGTCATTTTTTTTTACTAAAAAGAATTTAAAAATAGATAAATTGACAACTAAGTGAACAATAAAAATAAATAGAAATGTTTAAAAAAGGCAAAAGTGAAGGTTTAAAAAGTTTCCTTTACAGAAACCAATATCTCCACTCACTTGTATATTGTGAAACTCTTCAAAATACTGATTATTATTATTATTATTATTATTATTATTATTTTCATTCATAGACGGGGTGAAAAATCGCTTGAGAGTGCTATTCATCATGAGCGTTTGTGTATGGATAAAACTAGCCAGAGTGCCATCTGCTGTTAAAACCTAACCTCCAAGTCCATTCTAAAGAGAATAGCGATACATTTTGAAAATCGATTTCTCTGGCTTTTCACCACCGCTCTAATTTTTCATGCCAAGCTAGTAGATGATGATATCAATTTGTAAGTAAACGCCACATTTGCAGTCCTGTAGTTTGCCATTATTGCTTTGGCACCTTTGAGGTTTAGTTGTTTACTCACCCACAAGTGGTTCCGAACCTTTGGGTTTTTTTTCCTGTTGAACACAAAAGATGTTTTGAAAAATATTATAAACCTGTAACCAGTGACTCCCATAGTATTTGTTTTTCCTACAATGAATGTCAGTGGTTACATGTTTTCAACATTTTTCAATAGAACTACTTTTGTTCAACAGAAAAAAAGTCAAAAAGGTTTGTGATAACTGTCAAGAATTTTCAGCTTTGGTTGAACTATACCTTTAATGTGGTAATAAAATGTCAAAAGGTAAACTATTTAAGCATATAACTAATAAAAATGACAATAATGCCAAGTAGCTATTTAGAGGAGTGTAAAAAAAGGTTACATATTTTTTCTCTGTGTCTCAACTGCCGTAGTTTTTGCATTTTTAAAAAAAATCTGAAATAAGTTTTTGCGTCTTTTAGTCTGGCTTGGCATGTTACAGTGGCATTTTGTCAAAAGGATGCGGTTTTGTGTTCTTAGTCTTATCTCTTACAACCTTTATCAGGTCTACTGTTGACAGTTATCCATCCCAACTCTCCCATTCTCAGAAATGACTCTGAAAACCAGTTCAACCGGCTTAAGGGTTTGCATAGAAATTGAATTGAGTCTTTTTCAAATTTGAATATTTCCTTTTAGGTGAAGTTGCTTGTCAAATTCATGCATACTAAAAACAGTTTCATCTTAATTCCAAACATTTATTCTCTTTTGTATTTTCATATTGAAGCTTGAGAAGGGCACAGAAATCTATACATTTTTTTCCTTAAAGCATCTAGTAACATGAGATCTAAATCGATGAAATAAAGTTTACATTTGATAGCTGTGTTCATTAATGTCATTTAATTGCATCATTACAACCTCAACTTCTTGTATCTGGTGTTTGAAGAAGACATACTGATGTTTGACTTTCAATAAAAATGAGTTGTAGCCTCAGACTACTGTTTGAATATTCAAATCATCCAGGCAAACGAATGTTTTAAATATGAAAATGTTGGTGTCAGACTGAAGTCACGGTCAACTCCCTCATGATGATTACTCAACTTTATTTTCAATATACCATTATCATGTAAAAACTACTAGATTCAAAATGTTAGAATATCTTAAAGATTTGCTGATGCTACTTAACTGCTCGTTTCATTTGCATCTCAATCTCCAAGCATTGTCCACTGAAACCTCTATTAAAAAAAATTCAATGTATAAACTCTAGTTAAACTATTTGACTGCAGCACTGCCAGCATATTCTTAATAAAGAAAGCTTGGACATTATTTTACCTTTTTAGTTTCTTAAATTACCTTAAACTTTGCTCTGTCTGAAGTATGTTACCATTTAAATCATGCGTTCACAATTCATTTTATTTTCCTTCATGTTTTTTTTTATTGTCTGTTTTAGTGAGTGGTTTGGAAACAGTCACTGGCAAGTACGGAGACACTGTTGAAATCCCATGCAACCGTGGACTCGTCTCAGACGAAGGAGTCACGTTTGTTAAGTGGAAATCTGTAAGTACATTTTTACTTCATTTAGGAGTCATCATTTAAAGTTGCAATTTTGAAAAATAAATGTTTGCGGACAAACATTTTAAAGGTTCTTTGGTATTTCAATATCTATTAATTCCCTTCCTTGCTAAATGTACCAATTGCAGAAAGTGGTACACATAGTCTTGGCTGATCAGTTTAAAAAACAAAACAAAAAAGAAACCACAGAAGCACTGTATTTTCACTTAAACATGCATGGAAGAATGAATTTATGAATGGCATTTTTGTCATATCTGGTAAATGTGCTTTTTATTTATGTATTATTTGTTTGGTTTTTACCAGGACAAAGATGGCAACATTCTGGTAAAACACACGGGTCAGAATGCCACCATTCCCAATGATGGTAACTACAAGAACAGAGTCAGCATTAAAAAAGATTTTGGCCTCGTCATCACACAAGTGTCCCTGGCGGATCAGAAAACCTTCACCTGCATGGTGGTGGCAGCAGACGACATTTTGGAGTATCCTGTCCAACTGGTCATTTACAGTAAGAATCATTTATAAAATAACTGAAATAAAAGTTTTAGTAACCTAGGGTATTTTAATACTACAGTGTTGTATTAAAACATTTTTAACATTTGTGTAGAGATGGCAATTGTCAAAATAAGCCGTTTACACAGAACCACTAAACATCAAAAAATTCTTAATGAGATAGATGTCGCTATACAGAAACACTATGCACACATATTATAACAATATTGTTTTCAAAGACTTGCAAATTGAAGCCTGTTTTTGCAAAGTTGTTAATGTTTCATGAGAAAAATGTACATTTTTAGTAGAGGTGTGAACCTATACTGGTCTCACGGCTCTGTTCGGTTACGATTATCATGCCATTGATTCGGTTCAATTCGATATTTCGGTGCATCAAGATGCATTGACGATGCTTTCCATACACAGTGTTGTATTTTGGGAGGTGGCTATAACAAGCTGTCTGTATGAACACACACACACACACACATACACACACACACATACACATACACATACACACACACACGGACACAGCACCACACTGTCTCTCATTCACACACATACACAAACAGCACCAAACACGCGCACTCTCACACACACACACACGCCACGCGCGCTTGCTCGCTCGCTCAGGAACGATATTGTGAGACCGCCCACTCCTGTTAAAATTACACCAGAGTTACCGACCGCTGCCGCGCTTTATGCGGAAATTTATTCCCGCGCCACATGAAATCTGGTTGGGTCCCACGACAATGCACAGGTACAACCACGGGAATGCATACAGCCAAGAGGAAAAGAGAGGGGAGGAAGCGTCACGCCAGTAGCCGAGAGGAAAGGTCAGGCCAGCAGGTGAAATGGGCCACAGTGAGAGAAAGAGAAATGGAGTACTTTCATTCCCTCAATCACAGAGAAATAGGGGCTTCTGCTGTAAGTGCCAGTGAAAGACTTTGGAGAAAACACACACACACAGTGAAATATTAAAGTAGTTGGCGCCTGTAGTGTTGTAAATACCCACGCTCGCCTCCCTCGCAACAGAGCGCATATGAGATAAATGACGTCAGTACATAATAACCGGTTATGATTATTACTGAACCGATACCGAATTGTCTGCGTCTGCATCGCGGTGCACCGAAGAAACAATTAATTTTGACACCCCAAATTTTTAGTTAAACATATTTTGTTTAAACGCCCCATTAGAGATAAAATCTACATTTAATTGGATGCATGTATGAACTTCAATGTCTAACAATGTCTTTACAGAGACTCCATTGCAGCCTCAGATTGCAAACCTAACCACTGCGATGGAAATCGGAAAGCTGACTACGGTAGGCTGTTTGATTTAAAGTACATGGATCACAAAATGTGGTTGAGTACATTTGGGTCAAACACAAGTTTTTTATTTTACTATCTGCATTAAATTAAATTTAACAAAGGTATTTGACATGCATACAAAGCATATTAACTGTAGTATTCGATTTTGTGTGTAGGTATACCTGAAATTTTGTTGGGCCTTTTTTGTTGTTTTTGGAATAAAAGAGTTCTTTGCATTTTAATGACACATGAATTTTAAAAACTCTACAGATTCTTATAATGTGCACCAAATATTATGATATGCAATTCATTAGATGGTTCACAGGTTTTTATGTGAATTAAAGTTTTCCTTAAGCAACATTTTGTTCTTCTCCTTTTATTTACTTTTATCTCATCAGCTGGCAGAGTGTCATACTGAAGGTGCCAATCCAGCTGCCAACATTACGTGGTTCAAGAACAAAACTCCACTTATTGCTGATGGAACAGGTAAGGGTGAAATCTGAGAGGTTATAGTTTTTCCATATATTTAAAGGGATAGTTCAGCCAAAACTGAAAATTGTCATCAATTACTGACACTTGTTACAAACAAAATTCAAACAAAAATTAATTCCTATGTAAGATTTTTTTGGTTCTTTTTACATGCTTTCACAAAGAATAAATGGCTAATGGTCATTCAAACCTTTCAAAGCACTAGAAAAATGTTCTAAGAGTCATTCCAAAAATGAAAAAGTAAATGAATCATCTTGTGCATCATTTATTTCCATTTCTTAACATTTGGTTCTTTCAATTACAGCCGTTAAAATCACCAGTGATGTGGCTGTTGATAAAGCGACAGGACTGTCGACCACTAACTCTAAGCTTGAGTACACTGCAGTGAAGGAAGACATTAATTCCAAGTTTACCTGTCAGGTTCAGCACATTAAGTCTGCTAACATGGATTCCTCACCGCTTGTCTTCACTGTGAACTGTAAGTTCTTTCTTATACTGTTTACACTTTAGTTTGGATCAGAATTTTTTCCTGTAGTTGCAGTCACATTAGTAAAATTTCAGTATAATCGTACAAACAAAAAGGCCACTATTAATAGCTTTTCAATTGGTCAGCTAGGTGTATTTCGCATGACAAGTGAAATTAGGGCTCTACTATATTTGAGCATGTCCGCAATAGTTGGATTGCAGGATGTCTGAAGTCAAGTTGTGATTAATTAATTGATAACTGATAATTGATAATTTATCTATAATAGTGAAAGTTTTATCATTTGCACAGTTTTTTAAAGACCCGTAAGGGTGCTTGTCCACTAAAGCATTTTCACGCAGCTTAAAACACCAGTGCTCTTCTAAAAATGCACACTTACTGTGTAAACAGTAAATTTTCAGTCAGTCTAAAAAAATAAGATGCAAAAACAATACTTTTTACAGCTTTAACAAATATTAATTGCATTTAATTAATACAGTAAAGACCTATTCGGTGTTCTTCATTATGATTATTCAGTTTCTTGACCAGACTCGTGACTCTTCAAAAGAACAGAAAACATTAATTTATTTATTTAGTCATTTATATATTTTATTGTTTTTATATTTGCTTGTAATTAGTTTAATTATTAGATTTTATACAGATTCGCTCCTCAACAAACACACCCCTGTCAGTTAATTATTTTTAATAGTCATTTAAATGCTTTGTAAAAATTCATTCATTCCATTTCGGCTTAGTCCCTTTATTAATCAGGGGTTATTCAGCATATGTTTTTTGCAGCGGATGTCCTTCCAGTTGCAACCCATCACTGGGAAACACCCATACACTCACATGCACTACAGTCAATTTAGCTTACCTAATTCACCTATAGCGCATGTCTTTGGACTTGTGGGGGAAACCGGAGCACCTGGAGGAAACCCACGTGAACACTGGGAGAACATGCAAACTCCACACAGAAATGCCAACTGACCCAGCCATGGCTTTTGATGTGAGGCGACAGCACTACCCATTGCGCCACCGAGCCACCCTATTTAAGAAATTGTTTTATATAAACGATTTCTTGCAATAACCTGAAGTCCGATCTGTGTGGTGAATTTTTTTATTTATTTATTTTTTAATCAGAAAAAAAAACCGTTATTAATCATCCAAATTCCTGTTGAAATGGCTTGATTTCGCCAAAGCTCTTTGACATTTCACAGAACAATAATAAAAAGTCCTCCATAAATCCAGTTCCAAACAATGTCATTTAGAGCAAATGTATTCATACACTCAAGTGGCTAATGGTCTAATGTTGAGTACGATTCATTGAATTATTCAGAATAACTCTCCTTCTGAAGTAAAAAAGTGGCCTGATCAGAATCAAATGGCATGTCCAATGAGATATGTAATTTGGCCTCTATAGAGCAGACCGTTTAGATGGTGAATGGGGTTTTGTCTCGCATCTGGCTGTTGTCGTGAAGCTACTAGCCCCTCCGCTAACTCTCAAAACCATTTCTCATCATGAGAGGGCTCTCAAAGCCTCAACTCTTGAGCTGAAGGGCCTCTTAAGTAGGTTCTCTGAAGTGCCCTTATCTGCATGCGCTCTAGCTGGCCTTCTCTAAGCTGCCTGCCCTCCCTTGCTTTACACAGACCCTTCTGAGACAGTCAGTTTCCATGTGCTGCCCGATGGTCCTGTTAAGGAAGGGGACAACGTGACCCTCAAATGCATGGCAGACGGAAACCCTCCACCCACTCGCTACAACTTTTACATCAAGGTAAGTCTAAATTACTGTCAGTCTGGAAATGAAATCTGCTTTTGGATTCGCTAAATCTGCCTTTTTATATCCATAGGGAGAAAAGAAGACAGTGGAGAAATCGAACATCTTTATCTTGAGTAACGTAACTAGGCAAAACACTGGAGAATACAAATGTTCATTGGTGGACAATGAGAAATTGGCAGCGTCTAAAAATATCACAGTTGAATGTAAGGAAATACTTTGCCATACTACTTTTTACATATGTGATTGCATTGTTTCATAAAAGATTATCTTGAAAAAAAGGAACTTTCAAAAATGTGATCTCTTTTCTCTCTCTCTCTCACCGAAAGATCTTGACGTGATTTTTAGCACCACCGGTAAAGTTTCCAAGAAACTTGGCGAGAGCTTTGATACAACTATTGATATTAAAGCTTCAGGAAAAACAGAAACCTTTTGTAAGAAGGTAAAAAATAAATAAATATTCTTTGAGCATTAAATATATATAAGTAAAAATGTACATTTTTAGTTGTTGTTCGTTCCTAAATGCAAAACTTTATTTTATAGGGCAGTGAAAAGCTGGTTGGCCCTCCTAAATTTGCCAGCTTGAAGTACACAGACACTGGTGTGTATGAGTGTGTTGTTACAATGCTTGGCCTCAAGAAGACACAGACATTTGACTTGAATGTTCATGGTAAGTTTGCAGTGCTCTTTGAATATGATTTATCAGATTGTACTTTAGCCTTTAAAGGATAATTCGCCCCAAAAATATTTATTTATTCGCCCTCAAGTGGTTTCAAGCCTTTAAAAAAGCATAGTACACACAGAAATTTGAATTGCCATTATTTACTCACCCTTCACTCATTTCTAACTTGTTACAGTTTCTTTCTTCTGTTAAACACAAAGTAAGATGCACAGAATGTTGAAAAAGACGTTCATAGTAGAAACAAAAATACTATGGATGTCTGTGGCTGTTTTTTGCCAACAGTCTTTAGAAAATCTTGTTTTCTGTTCAACAGAATAAAGGAAATATTGGTTTGGAACCACTTGGGTGTGTATTTGGTGAGAATATTTCAATTGAATAAATTTAAGAGATTTTTTTTAGTAACACAATGAGATATTTTGAAGAATGTTTGGAAACGCGTAGCCATTGACAAACATTGTAGAAAAGTAATATGGATGCCAATGGCTACCAGTTACAACTATTGTGAAACTGGTAGCCAAAAGCCACTCAAACAGAAACAAGTGGAGTGTGAATTAATTATGACTGCTGTAATTTTTAAGTGAGCTATTACTGGTGTACCACAGTCCATTGTAAATGTGAGAAATGCTTAAAGTTTTGATTTTGCAGGTCAACCAGTGATCAGGAGCCTGACCAAGAAGCGTGGTGACGGTACGAACAAGATCCTGAGCTGTGAAGCTGAAGGATCTCCGAAACCTACAGTGCAGTGGATTACCAATGGCACAGAGGTAAGTCTCTACACAAAGTGTAACTTTCTGACACATGTAAGGTATACTTTTTTTAGTATTATTTAATTAAGCATCTGTTGATTGAAAATCTTTACGGTCACTGTTAGAAGTTGCCTATGTTTTGGAATATTACAAATGTGCATTTTGCAATCTGATTATTAGCAGTTATGATAAACGAACAATTTAATACTTAAATTGATCTAATATTCAGGTGGATGTGGAAAGCATAGGGACTGGTATGTGATTTAAAAAAATACTCTTTTGCCATAACTTAAGCAAACAAAATACTCTGGTTTAACTCACTTGGCTTAAATTTAATAACTTAAATATTTAACATACTTAAAATAATTGTAGAAATTGGTTCATATTGATTTCTGTATCCATATCAAATAGAATAAAATGCTTTAGAGTTGGACAAAATTGATCAATACTGCCAATCATTAGATTTGTGTTAAAGAGAAAAAAAAGTTGTAAACAAATGAAGAGTCATAGGTGAAAAATGAAAGTAGTAAAAGTGAAATCAATATTCATTTAGAAATAGTTTGTTTGGAAATTTAAACAACTGGAAATTTTCTCTATAAATTGCTAAAAGGGGAAAAAGCATGCTGTTTGCCAGGTTTTCATGTTTTCCAATGCATGCATTGGGGCAAGCCAATGAAATAATTTATTTGTACCAATGAATAAAATTATTTATTCAACTAATAACAGTCTCATGCCATTAGGTATATTATCTATTACTAGAGCTGCACATGAACATTTTTTATAAGTATCATAAAAACTAAAACCGAGTCTTTCAAGAAGCCTTTATGACATTTCTGCACTTTATTATGAAAATGCACTTTTATAATTCACATTCCAGTGATAAACTGCTGATTCAACAGTGTGTTTTTGTAAGTAAACATTTCATATTAAACAAGCCAGCAGCTCATATTCAGAGCCGATAAAGATGTAACATTGTGACAGAAAACACACATGTAGCTTGTTAAACAACGTGGTCATCATTGCTAGCACTTGGATGAGGTCACTATTCAAACACACCAGATGACTAGTTTGTCTAACTGGGTGTGTACAGGGGAAAGCCATTAATATAACGAGGCTTTGACGTGCTTCCTGTATCATGTGGTTTTATATTGGTACAAATTGAGCCGTCAGTGCAACTCGTCAGATGTCAAGAAAAGTGCGCTAGTTCATTAGCCTGCTTTCTCTTTGTCTTAATTGTGTGCAGAGCAATAGCGCTCTCTAGTGGTGATATTAGTGCTTTACAACAAAACCGTGTGCTTTGTGTATCATATTGCATAAACCCTGCAACAAATGATTTTCTTACTTGGAGGATTTGTCTTTATTTATACACACGCACACAATTCAAAATATCTAAACGTTTAAATCAAGAACTAGATTCTAAACAAGTAGAAATTGTCTCTTCATTAAAAAAATCCAGCTGTATTTTTCCTTAAAAACAATCTAAATAATCTGCAAGTAAGTTGGTGTAAGCAAAATAATCTTGTTTTCAGATAATTTTGCTTGTTTTAAGGAAAGATTCACGTTATTTGCACTAAAAACAAGCTCTAAGTACGATAGTTATTTTTGCAATGCAATGTTAAGTCTGTTCATCTTTTAATGGATTTTATTGTTTTATTTGTTTATTTTATTGTGTTGTAGGTGAAAATTCAAGAGAGCGAGCATGTGAATGGAAAAATCACATACTACATCACTGTCAGTCCAAGGGCCAATGTCACTGTGTCCTGCACGGTCTCCAATGATTTGGGTTCTGACACGAGAAGCATCGATGTGTCATCGCGTAAGTGTAACTTCTGTCCGCTTCTCTTATTTGACTACTAAACACTTATTCATGACAAGTTCATTCATCGTTAACAAAATCATTGAGACGAAACTGTTAAAGATTAAATATTTAAAAATACCATTGGCTGATGATTCGTATTTATGTAAATATAAATTGCGTCCTGTCAAGATCAAGATTTTATTTTAAACCTTATTTTTCATCACCATAATTACTGTAGCTAAAATACCAGTGCAATAAGCAATTCATTTACTCTCTCTCTTTTTTAAAATCTTTCTTTGTTATAAATGCAGCATTTTAGTGTAGCTCATAATAATGTAACTTAAGTTTATTAATGGTGTCACGGTGGTGCAGTGAGTAGCATGATCGCCTAACAGCAGGAAGGTCACTAGTTCGAGGCTCGGCTGGGTCAGTTGGCATTTCTGTGTGGAGTTTGCATGTTCTCCCCGTGTTCATGTGGGTTTCCTCCGGTTTCCCCCACAAGTCCAAAGACATGCACTATAGGTGAATTGGGTAAGCTAAAGTGTCCTTAGTGTATGTGTGTGAATGAGTGTGTGTGGATGTTTCCCAGTGATGGGTTGCAGCTGGAAGGGCATCCTCTGCGTAAAACATGTGCTGGATAAGTTGGCGGTTCATTCCGCTGTGGTGACACCGGATTAATAAAGGGACTAAGCCAAAAAGAAAATGAATGAATGAATGAATGAAGGTTACTAATGTATTACTAAATGCTGAAATTAAGAAACATTCTGTGAATAGCCTAATAAATGCTTCAGTATTGCCTCTTTGCTAGGTTATTATAGCAAGTGTCAACAAAAGTAACTTTATAGTGATTATGGTGTTATGATATAATGAAATAAAATGTAATACAGTGGTCCCTTGTTATTCGTAGGAGTTACATTCTAAAAAAAACCCGCAATAGGCGAAATCCGCAAAGTAGTCAGCTTTATTCTTTACAATTATTATAGATGTTTTTAAGATTGTAAAACCCCTCACTACACACTTTATACACCTTTATACACCTCAATCAGGCATTAACATTTTCACACTTTTCTCTCTTGTTTAAACACTCTCAAAGTTCAGACCTTCGTAGAAAATAAGTCCAGTATTATAGAATGAAACCAAAGATCAAAACCATTTGATCCTCATTTATTTATTCCGTAATGGCGCCCTTCAGCCACGTAACTTCTACCTTCCTTTAGCATGTGCAGAGGTTCAACATTTTGTGCGATGGTTAGTATCTTTCTCTGCCTTCGACTGTGCAGAAAGTTTTCTTGACATTGTGGGAGAAAACTTGCCAAATTTACATTCTGAACTGCACAGGAGGCATGGAAGAGTTTGATTGACAATGGTCTACAGCCAGTCAGGACACAGAACCCAATGCGCTGTATTAAAAAATCATGTCAAATTACAAAAAAAAAAAAATCGGTGAAAATGGGAGGCCACCAAATGTGAACCGAGTCATAGCGAGGGACCACTGTTTAATATCTATATCTTATAATCTAACTATGATAAAGTAGCATCCATTTTTGTTTGATGTAAGTTTTGTTTAGCCTACACATTCTCACACACACTCACTTTTTACCAATTGTTACTTTTAAAGCAAAGTTTTGTCTAAATGGTTTTGTTCAAATTACATCAGTTGTTCTTTACAACTTTAGTGCATTAGTTAACATGAACCAGCTGTTAGCATTTTTACAGCATTTATTAACAAAGCTATTCATTTGTTTATTCAAGTTAATTCTCAGTGATGCTGCTAACAAATTTGCCTTTTGATTTGAGCAATTCATTGTCAAAATATGCATTAATTAATGCTGTAGATGGTTTTTTTTTATCTTGTTGTTGGTTCATGTTAACAAATTAAACCTTACTGTAAACCGTTACCAATTCAGTGTATGTAATATAACATTGAAATATAAAAAACATCTCCAACTCATGTATATTATTTATTAAAGCTCATCTTTCCTTTTTCTTCCATTCTGTTTGTCGGGATGCTGGTCTGTTCTCTGACTAACATGTGCTTTGACTTTACATCACTAAGAAATCTTCTGACTAACCCTGGGTTAAATTGGTAAACCAACCAGAGCTGTGCACTACTGGATTTCTGCATTTACACGCATTGCTTTTTCATTCTGGGTAAAAACTATTTCACTTGCAGTCAGTTGGATGGATGTGGATAGAATTTCTTCAGTTTTGTAGGCATTTGGCCTTTTCATTCCAAACTTGTAAGCAAATGGAAGTTAATGTGACTTTTATATCTGATTACAGTTGTTGAGGACGTGACAATGGACAAACAAGGTAAGACCGTGAGCTGTTGTTTACAATCATGTGTACAGTCCAGTGGACAGCCTTGCATCATACAGAGAGCATTTGCCAGCATCAAATTAGTCAAATAAATTGAAGGCTTTATACATACACTACCGGTCAAAAATATACTATTATTATTATTATTATTATCATTGTGTGTTTGTGTAAATTGTGTTGTGGTTCAAAAGTATTATAAACAGGGTTCGTACGGATGCTGGAAATCCTGGAAAATGTTTGATTTTTAAAATAGTGTTTTCAAGGTTGGAAAAGTGCTTGGATTTTGGACACAGTGCTTGAATTTGAAATTGCAGGGCTCGAAATTGCGACCGTTTTGGTTGTATATGTGCCCGAAATTGTATCTATACGAGTTCAAAACATTTGGGAGCATTTGTGCGAGAGCATAAAATTGTTGCTGTCCGACCAGTTTTCATTGCAAAATGTTCACCACATGCACCGATTTAGGACTCATTCACGCAAAATGCATATTTGCACCTAAAAACACCAAATGCAGCACTCTGGAATGGCTTAAATGTCAACGTGCTGCTGTAAACAAAGCCTGCAATGCCTACCCCACCTTAAAGCTCTTCTGATTGGCCCACTGCTCTTAAACTGAACGCGAATGAATTGGTTAATATCAGCTATCAATCACTCAGTTCAGATGACAGGGAGCTGCTAAAATGTAAAGGTCTGGATATGAGAGAATGAAAAAAACACTGACACATTTTGTTTTAGAAACCACCTAAAGTTACAAATAATGGCACATCTGATCAGGGATCGTGTGGTGAATGTTAATCCACCCTTGACACTTTTCGAAGAGTGGATAAAAGACGTTCAGTAGGGTAAAGTCCGGTATGAAAATGATTAAAGCCATTCACTGTAAAGTCTGTGAATAAATGCCAATAAATCTATGCTTTAAAGTATTCAACAATTTAAGTTGAAATGTCTTATTGTGTTGTTTTTTAAATAGCACAATGGATTTAAATGTAAAAAACCAACAAACACATACAGCATATATAAACGTAATTTACAGTGGTTGTTAGGTGTTTGAAAAGCATAAAAAATGCACCTTGAAAGTACTTAAAGTGCTGGAATTTGAAGTTGGAAAAGGTGTAAAACCCTGTTTAAAAGATGTATTGACTTTTAGTAATCAAAGACACAGATTGTTAAAGAGTGAAAGACATTCATAATGTAAAAACTCCTTCAATTTTCTCCCCAAAACAATCCCAAAAAGTAAAATGTATCACACTTCCATAAAACTATGAAGCAGGAACAATATTTTCAACTTTGATGATTGTAATCATTAATAATAATTCAGTAGCAATAATAAAGGGACAAAAAAGAAAGCAAATCCGCTAATAAAAATGATTTCTGAAAGATCATGTGACGCTGAAGACCGGAGTAATGATGCTGAAAAATTCAGCTCTCAGTTACAGGAATAAAAATACATTTGAAACTACATTCAGCATGAAAACAGTTGTTTTAAATTTGCAATATGTCATAATTTAGCCATTTTTAACTGTATTTTTAATCAAATAAATGCAGTCTTTAAGAGAGGGTGGGACATAAAATAGCTCCTCTCTTTAAAAAGTCAGCCAATAGTGTTTTATCACCGCTCTGCCAGTGAGAGTGGTTGAGCTCAAGTGCGTCAAATGAAAAGGGACGGGACATGTTAGATACTAGAGAGCGTTTGATTGGTCAAGATTTGAAGAGAAGCTAAAAGTATGAGGTGACGTGAAAAAAAAAAATCATTGATCAAAATTTGCAAACTTTGGATGTTTGTCTTCTGAACGCAAATGTTGTCACTGTTTTGGAGCACACTAGCTCAGAGGTTCCTAAACTTTTAAGCCCGCAACCCCCAAAACAACAGTGCCAGTGACCCCCAATATTCTCTGAGGTTTCAAATATATAAACCTTGCACACAATAGCGCACACATACCAATAGGCCCAAATCTATTCACCGTTTAATTTTGGAGAACGCCACTCGTAGACTATCCTCCATGTTCAGTTGTTGCCTGTGTTTATTTATTTTTTTTTATGTATGTGAGTGGCGTAAAGGTGTTGTTTAACCTGATGCCATAAAAATCAATGTGCTGCATCATCTTTAGTATAATGTAATCACACCAGCGGTCTCAAAAAAAAATCAAAAGCCTGATGGCTTTTTATTTGCATGTGGTTTTTAATGTTTATTATTAACATGTTAACAATGTAACCATTAACTACTATTTTGTTCTTCAGTTGGTTATGAATAAAATATGCTCATTCTAATAGTTTAATAAAATGATTTAGATTTTTGGAAATCTACAGCACTAGCTTATAAATATCCTTAAATCTACCTAACTGCTACTAATATTATATTATTTTATTTTATTATAAATTATTTTAATTTCACAAGACCTTCAAAGACATTTAAAAAAAGAACGACATACAAATCCCAAACTTTTTACCGGTAGTGTATGTGTAATTTAAAAGAATACATGTTTTTAAAAAAGGCTTAAAGGTGCTGAGATGTCCAGCATCCTGACAAATATCATAGTGGCCATCAGTGTTTTTTTTTTTTTTTTTGTCATTTGTCTTTACCTCCTACAAGATGTCCATGTCCTTTTCTGATGGTTTCACCTCTTTTATTTCCTAAACAGATCAGTCAGAGGACTACGGTGACCAGACGGCACTGGCTGTTGGCATTGTTGTTGGCTTGATGCTGGCAGCACTTTTGATAGGACTGGCCTACTGGCTGTATATGAAAAAGTTCAGGTACTGGCTTCCATAGTATTCATTCCTCCTTATTAACAGTTATCATTCATCTCATTTTGCTTATTAAATCTGACTATATGGGATTCATTTCCCAGTGATGGGTTGCGGCTGGAAGGGGCATCCACTGCGTAAAACATGTGCTGGATAAGTTGGCCGTTCGTTCCGCTATGGCGACCCCAAATTAATAAAGGGTCTAGGCCCAAAAGAAAATGAATGAATGAATGAATGAATGAATGAATGAATATATGGGATTCAGATTTGTTAAAAAGGCAGAAAATGTAACGTTTAATCTGAATGCAGGCAAGGATCTTGGAAAACCGGAGAGAAGGAAGACGGGTCAGCAGAGGAGAGCAAGAAGCTGGAGGAGAATC
Source organism: Danio aesculapii (assembly GCF_903798145.1). NCBI lineage: Eukaryota > Metazoa > Chordata > Actinopteri > Cypriniformes > Danionidae > Danio > Danio aesculapii. The sequence continues at coordinate 28,648,674 of NC_079449.1, read as the reverse complement.
AGAGCCAAAAAGCTGAAGTGTAATGACAAAGAAGACATTCAGGGTGAGACGACAAGAGGACATTTCAGAAACCTGAGCGATTTTATTTATTTATTTTTCTGCTCACCAAAGTTTTTAAATTAATATGGTAAAAGCATAGTAAATTATGATATTTCTACAATTTAAAAAAAACTGTTTTGCCTATTAAGCTTAAATAAAATGTAACTCGTGTGAGTTGAAAAACCTCTGCAAGTAGAACAAGTGACACGGTGTGTGTGTGTGTGTGTGTGTGTGTGTGTGTTCTCTGTGAATAAAATAACTGAACCCAGCATTTTGTTACTTTCACAAAAGTATTAAGTGGATAAGGGTGCGAATTAACCCCTCCCCTCTGAATAACGTCTTAACAATGTATGGGGGGTCAGTCCTTTAATACTGGGAAATATTTCACTCTGTATTTTTAAAAATAATTAATAATTAAAATAATAGATGATATAAATATTATACAGTTGACCACCCCATAACAGTTCAAACCATTTTGAATGCATAATTGTGCCAATCAGTCTATTCGAGGAAAAAAAAGGCTGAAATTGCCAGATTTAGTGCAACAATTGACATCGTGTTCGCAAGTCTTTGTTTTCTTATAAAATAGGTGTTTGTATCTACATTTAGCCTGAAGGCAAATTAGTTCAAATTAGTCGCATCATTTGTAGTTTAACCTGCAGTAATATCTGAAATGGCTAATCAGAGAATACTGTAGGGTTGGGCAAAAATACATTGAAATGCATTTTACAATTAAAAATCAAATACATTTTGTCTTAGGTGTATCAAGATAAACTACAAAATACAGCGGTCACAACATGTATCAATATAAATACAGCATGTTGTATTTAGAATGTAGTATTTTTACTACAAAATACTTTTACAAGGGAGCCTGGCATTTCTTTGCAAACCTTTCATCAATTAGACCTATTCGATCAATCCCTTAAACTGACTCCGTGATGTAAGCAATTTTTGATAGCAAATGTGACCTGTAGAATTGCCATCATCTCTGTACAATGATTATTCATCCTCTTAAAGTTTTAAAAGGGTGTTAAATAAAGAGTGAATGCATTTTTGTTCACAGAATTTTTTTAGAAATCTAGTTTTTTTTTTTTTTTTGCTATTAAACTCTTCAATTCTTACAATACTGTGAAAACTGTATAGGAGCTTTTGATTATTAAATATTTGTGTTTCAGATGTTGTGACATCTTAAGGCTTACATCTTTCCTCTTCTTTAACTATACAGTTGATCAGACCCTACTGATCAACTACTGGCATTTGAAACAGCCAATGAAGTATTGTAGGAATTGCCACTGTAGGACTTCTCTTTATGCTGTTTGTTTTAACGACAAACATTTGGCATCAGCAATCCATCCAAAACTATTATTTGTACGGTATACGCTTTCTCCTAAGATTTTTTTTCAATTCTACTTTACATAGTCAACAACATTCAAAGCACCAATCAGAGGGTGCATTTAATGTCTTGATGCAGATTTGTAGATTTGATGTAGATGAAATATTTTAAAAATAAAAGACACTAAAATATTTTGATAGAAAATATTAAGCCGTTTTCATCAACTTTATCGATTTTTACAAATGACAAAATAATATTTTGTATTTAAAATACGTATTTGAATTGCGTGTAAATAATTCCCATCTCTGACTGTAGGTCAGATTACAAACTTAAATATGTTTTATTAATAAACTAGACGTAACCAAAAAATAAATACATAAATGACTGAAAGCATGTATTACACAAACTATCCAGAACAGTTGACCTCCCTGATCGTCAGTTTATACTTCGCACATTGGATGAAACTAGTGTCAGATGGTCCTTCAAGAGCGTTTGATACTAGTTTTTTTCTACTTAATACTTTTGTGAACGCTGATACTTTTCATTAAAGAACGCTGAAAATAATAATTCATATAAAAACTTAGTTTAGATTTAGACCACCAGTAGACATCGTGTTCACAAGATTTTTTTTCGTTAAATAGGTGTTTGTATCTACATTTAACCTGAAGGTAAAGTCAAACGAGATGCATTGTTCGTAGTTTAACTTACAGTAACTTCTGAAATGGCTAATCGGAGAATACTGTAGGTCAGATTACAAACTTAAATATGTTTTATTAATTAACTAGATGTAACCAAAAATAAGTAAATCACTGAAGCATGTATTACAAACTAACTAAAACAGTTGACCCCCCCCCCCCCCCCCCCATTTATTATTGACACATTGGATAAAACTTGATGGACCATTTCATACTATTTTTTTCTACCTAATACTTTTGTAAAAGCTGACACTTTTCATAAAAGACTACTGAAAATAATAATTCATATTAAAAACTTAATTTTATACATCCTTGTTAAATAGTCTTATTTTGTAAAGATGGATCTGATCCATCTCAGACTTTTGAATGGTAGCGCATCGCTGTTTACACAAATATATTGAGCAGCTCAACTGTTCCAACATTGATAATAATCAGAAATATTACTGAAGTGCCAAGTTAGCCCATTTGATTGATCTCTGAATAATGATTTAAGACTAATCATGTCACCACAGAAATAAACTACATATTACAGTAAAAATAACTGCAAAAACTTAATATTTGACAGTTTTACTTGTAATTTATCAAACAAATGCAGCTTTGTTAAGGATAAATCCACTAATTATGCTTCATCTTATGTTGTCTTAACCGGCTGAACCGTTTTCTTATGCATTTTGTCTTTCTTTAGGATGAATTTGAGAAGAATCCCATTTTCCCTGAGAGAAGGAAGGAAGGAAAGAAGATTGGTGGAATCTGTGAAAAAATGGAGTCAGAAGCTGTAATGGAGGATTTGAGTAGCTGCGTCAGTTACATCGCCACCATCGTCTGTAAGATGTCTGCGCCTCCGCGTGCTGGGGCATTTAATTGAATTGAATTCGTAATGCGTGTTGTAAAATATGTGAATCTTTTACATTTGAAGATCCAGCTTGTTCGGAAACCCGTGTCTGTAAAGTGTTCCTGGGTTTCACATTTGATCGTTGTTTTTATTTGATTTTATTTCTTTTGTCCCAGGTATTTAGTTATGCAAATTTGTTTTTTGCAGTTTCATATGGTAGAAACACTGTGGCCTTTAGTGTCTGTAAGGGATTTTTTTCCCTTTAGAATTACACATAGTAATCTGTGGCATGAATATGAAGCATGTTTTGTTTTTGTTTTTCACATTTATACTGAGCACTTGGCTAGTTTTCAGGTTTTAAGTCAGTGAGCAAAAAATATATCCCAATATTATACTTATTGGGATCCCGATAACCGTTATTTACCAATATTTAGACATTTGTATGCATTTAAATGAAGATTTTTGCCCTACAATTTGAAGACATCATGAAAGCCATTGCCTTTTGCTTGGAAGCATACAGAAGACTCACCAGAATCCAGGTTAAATTAAAATCTTCTTTTGTTTTTTATTTGGAAAATGAAAAGTCTGTTCTCGATAATGTATATGTACATTAACACTTCATCATCGCAGATCATTATATGTTTGTTAATCTTAAATGTTTCGTTCTGCTGCAGAATTGTGCGTGCTCTGGATTAAGCATTACTTGTAAATATGGTCAACTTTTTTTTTTTATTGTTTTGGTTTTATTTATATTGTTATGGTTTAGCTAAATACCAGTGTTTGACATTTTACACTAGCTAGTTTTAGCCAATTTTCCTGAAAATATACCTCTGTTGCTGTTGAATGGTATGGTGAAATTGATGGTATTTACTTGCAGGCTTTGAAATTGTGAAATGTAATCTTGCAGCTTTCCAACTGTATTGCAGTGTTGCTGCGTTTCTGCTTGAGCGTCAACTCAGCGGATTTAATCCACCATCAAAACCAAAGAGGTTGAATGTGGCCATGCAAGTATTGTACATACTGACCATTGTTTTGTACTCTTAGTTGGAATAAAGTGTACATTTTTAGGAAAGTGTTTATTTGCTGTTTGTTGACGTCCTTCTGCAATGCATGCTCACATTTATTATGTAATTGTACACCAATATTTAAGTGTTTTTTTTTTTGTGTATGTTTTTCCAAAACTCACTACTGCAGTTAAAGTGTGTGGTAATGAAATAATTACATTTCCACATGTTATAGTTTTATAGTTATGATTGAAAAAAAAAAAAAAATTGGAGTACTTTACTCTTCTGTTGTCTTAGAATTCTGTATACATCGTTTGTCCGTTGGGTCCAAAAATGATCCACCTTCGCTTAACCTCTAAAATAAAGCAGCGACAATTAATTTCAATCCTCAAATCTGTGTTAAATGAAGAAACCACCTCATCTTCAACACGAACTTTGTGAATGGGTTTTCTTTGTGTGCAGAATTTCTTTAATTGTTAGGGCATATCACTTCTTTTTGATTAGAGGGTGTAAATAGTTTTGGCAAGACCGTATTCATAAAAGTTAAAGCAGCATATTCTTTTTGTGTGTGCGCTAGTTAAGGCTGGGTGATTAATCGAAAAGTAATTGAAATCGACATTCAGAATCTATAATCGATCTAATTTTCCAGGTCAATTTTTTTTCAATTACCTTGCCTACTATATGTTGGGTCACGTGACCCCGATCTAAGGCTGAATTACACTCTTTATATTATGATTTATACTTACTATTATATTATACTTCTGCCAAGGACATGTGTACAGTCCAACGCAGCCTTCGCATACTCGAGCACCAGTCAAATTTATGTATTTGTACATCACAACAAAATGTAGTGCAAGCTTTGTGATTGGTCGGTTTGGAAGCAGTGACGATGGTGAATGGCGCAGAGAGCCAGGTGTTTCAATTTCAGTTGTTCAGCGTTGATGTTCAATAAATAATCATAGTCTGTTTACTTCAATTATTTTTAAATATTTTTCTGTACAAAACCTGTCAGTGAACTATGAGGTCAAAATCATAAATAAATTAAATAATCGTTCATTAATCGTAATCGAGTTCAAATGTTCAGTTAATCAAGATTTTGATTTTAGGCCAAATCGTTCAGCCCTAGTGTGAGTAGTTAAAAATAGTTTTATTGGCAAGTCAAAATTGACCCAGACAACTGTTATACCCTAAATATGTACAGCCTTCAAGAAACATTTCTTTTTTTTTCTTATGTTGTGGATATTTTAGAAAAATTCACCAAACTTTAAGTAAAAAAATAAATAAATTCTGCTGCTAAAATGGTGCCTGGTTCATTTTTGACCCTTAGTCAAGAAGAGGTTTAAAAAGAGAATTCTGTGCAAATTAAAATAGTTTTTATTTCCATATTTCAATTGAAAACATTACACGTTTACTTCTAAATGTGTTAAATTCTTTAATTCTAATTTAGATTTAGATTTTTATCAATGTAAATGTGTTTTTACAAAATAAATATTTTATTCTTTGAACTGAAATGCTTCTAAACTAAAGACTTTACAGTTCAATTTAATTTACTGGAGTAATTTTTTGTTCCATAGCCAATGTTTTCAAGAACTGCTGCACATTAGTGTTACATTTGAGCCAACAAACTTCACTCAAAATATATATATTTTGCTCGTTCAAACTACTTATTTAAAATGAGCTGAAACAACACAATACTTGAGATTTTATTGGGACAACTTAATTTTTTTTGTTCAATCCACATAAATTTAAGTAATTTGTGTTGGGACAACATGAATAAATTGTGTGGAACCCTGCATTTTTTACAGTGTTCTAGCAGAAGGAAATGGGTATTTCAGCCCAGGGAGAACAAACTACATCCCACAGTTCCTGTGAATTTGGGGTTTTGCTTCAGAAACTGCATTTTTTAATGTCATTCCATGGGTTTTCAATTGGGTTGAGATGAGGGTATTGACCACTCCATTGCCTCAATACATTTGCCTGAAACTAAGGTGTAGCTTAATTACTTTTGTGTTTCTTGTTGCTGCCTTTTCAGGGGCATTTCCTCTTACACATTCCTCTACATGTTGATTCAAATGATAAATGTGCCCAATGCCACAGTATGAGAAAACATTCCCAAAATCATGATTTTCACGCCATGTTTTACCATCTTTCCAATTTGGTTCCTGGAGTCTGTCGATTATGTGAAAATAATAGTTTTACTGCCATCAATCCACATCTCTTTAGGCCAGTCTTTGGCAATTTTTACAGATTCTGCACATACTGTTTTTTCAACAATGGTGCTTCACGGTGACTTGTTGCTGACCGCTGAACTTTCCTCAAACGCCTTTTGACTGTAACTGTACTTGCAGGTCATTTTAAATCATTATGAATCTGTCTGAAGGTGATGATTGGCTGGATCTTTGCCATTCAGACTATTTTGTTTCATTTGAAAAAGCATATGAGATCATTTCAGATTTCTTTGTAAGTTTTCACTTCTCTAATCAACATTTTAATGAAGACATTTTTCTTTTGAACAAAATTTGCAATGAACCATTTTATATCAGTTCAGAATTAAATTTTGCTGACCCTTTTCCTTATTAAAAGGACCATTAACACCAATTTTTTAATAGAATAAGTTAATTTACTCATTAAATGCTACACTGCTGTTATTTTGAACACAAATCTTTTAATGCATTAGTCAATTACTCAGAACAAGTAGCACACATGACACAACAGTTGGCTATATTGTTTTTCAATTACCATAAATTACATCCACAAATAAATCATTTGCAAAGCACAGATATCACTATTGGTAATAACAGTGGGTCAAGAGATTGCTGATGTTAATTATTTGAACACGACTATATATTTAACTTGCTAAAATCAAATTTTTAAATGTGAGTAATTATAATTGTAACTCATGTTTTTTTCAGACACTTTATTGCAAAATATATTAAAATATATATTTATATTTATTAATATATTAATAGCTGATGAGTAACTTTCAAATGTACAGCGTTATATAATGCCTAACACAATGTCTGGTGTTCTTGGCAAACCATGTTCAAGAAATGTTACATTTCACAAATAGAGTGACAATTGATCAGCAATGGAGTTAAAAACAGATTCTCTTATCTCTGGACGTTCACTAACATCTCTAACTGATCATTAAAGCACTATTCTCATTTTTCACAGGCTGTTTCTAAACTAATTACAAAGTAAACAATTTGCATAAAAGAGATTGGCAGACTTTGCAGTTCTCTGGAAAATATTTTGTTTCTATATCTTATACATTTGAGAATGTTACGACTTTATCCAAATGCTGCCACCTGCTAAGTCTCCCCCAACAGTTTTTATTTCACAGTGCAGCTGTTGCTGTCCATGGTGCTGTAAGAGGAACTAAATGTGCAGATTCAACTGTGATGTGCTGCTTTAAAAATGAATCACTGCCAGTATCACATCTTAACCTATGCAAATATTTCATTCGGATAACTTTATGGATGTAAAAATGATAAAATTGACCACTGATCAATAAGCACACAAGGAACCATAATAACCTAAGAGACACAGCAGTGTCTTAATATCTAAATAGTCTCAAAACAACAACAAATATCTTTTGCATTTGAATTCATTAGACTTTTCAGAGCAGAACCCCTTAAAGAAATTATTCATGGATTTACTTCAAATAAAACAAAACAAAACATGTTTTCTGTAGTTAAACAACAGTATCCACAACTTACCCATAATTAACAACAGTTTAACCCTGATGTAAGTTTAATTTACAATGGTTATCAATCCACCAATAAACATGGTTATCCCACTTTTACCAATAAAGCATGGTTAATTTTCCTATAAGTGAACTGGCAGATATTTGTTTATTTTATAATCACGCACTAGTTTCTTTTAGATCAGTTTCACAGAAAACAAGACTTTTTAACTAATGTAGTCAAAGTTTTAAGAGATTTTATCAATGTAAATGTGTGGTGTTGTTTTTTGCAGAACAATAGAAGAAATATTAATGTTACATTACAATATAAAGATTTTATTTTTTGAACTGGAGTGCTTATAAACTAAGGACATCTTTTTACAATTCAGTTTAATTTACTGAAATAATATTTAGCCATTGTTCTGCCACATTTAGCTATTCTATAGCCAATGTTTTTGAGAACTGCTGCACATCAGTGTTCATTAAGACAACAAACTTCTAGCAATAGGAAATGGGTATTTCAGCCCAGGAGGAACAAACTACGTCCCTCAGTTCCTATGAATTTAGGTTTTTGCTTCAATACACTTGTTCCTTTTAGATCAGTTTCACGGAAAACAAGATTTTTTCAACTAATGTAGTTTTGCTTTTGAAAAGATTTAAGAGTTTGTAGACATTCGCACTAGAAAAGATGATCTGAAGATGAACACGCTTTTATGTGTGTGATCAGAAGCTACAGTAAAGGGTACTTCCTTATTCTAGTGTTTGGGAGTAGTTATTCAGATCTAGATTTTATTTTAATTACATTTTTTATTTAATTTCTTTTTGGGGTGGTTGGGAAGGAAATTTCGGCTCCCAAAAACAGATGTGATCCAAAACTTTATAGTGGGATTATATAGGAATGCATTGTGTTTGTTGGGTGGTGGTCTTTTTGTAAAAACAACCATATTAAACCTGCAGAAAAACTGTCTGGTGTTTTGAAACATTAACGATCCTAAATTTTGAACCAACCGTTCAAGCTATTAATGAATAAATAAAAAACAGGCTTTGAGGTTAGGCCCTGCTGGACCAACCATATCAATTTGTAACTGGTACACAAACATGGCAAAAGTTGAGTTCCTTCCAATTATTATCAACACATTAGGCAAACTAACCCAACCCTAACCCTAACATACTTGGTCTTAATAGTCTTTAAAAACTGCAAATATCAATTCTCTTGTTTTAAAGCATTACTGATACTACGTCACTTTACAGTCTTTGCTGATAACTTTGTGCATTTTTGTGCAAATTGTATATTTCTAGTATGTTTGGGTTGATTCTAACATTTTACAGTTGATTTTCAAAAAGTTTGTGCAAGCTATTAATAAGTTACCAAATTAAATGCAGGCCAAACTGTATCCTTCAGCAAAATGATTAAACTATTGTGTTTTGTATGACAGTTCTACTTGACTGACACAACCTTTACTCCTCCCCTCCTACGAATCGTCATCTGAGCATCCGGGTACTAGGCTGCTTGATTGACAGTTGCCATAGCAACAGGCCAGGCTGTCGCCATTTTGTCAGTTGCTTTTTTAATCTTTCAAATGTTTTCGCTTCCCGCCGGAATAATGCAGTCACGCGCATCTAACGGTGACAGTTTAGGAAAGCCTTCGCCAACCGCGTCGGACTAAAAACCACATCGGGGACAAAGAATCGGAATGTCAGGAGTATATTTGGTGGGCTAGTAGTCCGTGTCTCGGGTCCGCCGGGCCGGTCCGCTGCGCAGGTTTGGAACGCGCGCCATTTTGTGAAAACTGACAGAAAAGCTTAACGGTTTTTGTTCACCTTTTTACGCAGCTTTTTTTACAGCATCCTCACGCAGCTTTTTTTTCGCGACTAATTTAGCCTTTGAAGGCCATTAATTCGCGTCTCCGCCTCTCCATGAGCGAAGAATCTTCAATGCGCGTTTCCGAGCGCTAGCTGGTTAGCTGCGTTCGTTCAAGTCACTGAGACAGAGCGCTAACTAGCCGCTAGCCTTCACTTCACCACTTATAAACCATGATCAACGCACAAATGAAGTCTGACACGGGCAAACACGAACTGGAAAGACGCTGTTGTACCTGTCAGCTCAAATAGGAAGGCATTTAGCCCCGTCTGGCTCAGTACATTAGGGGTGTCTCATTGGAAGCAGCGTAGAGAAACTGGATCAGTCGCTTCACTTTACTGGATCTGGCACTTTAAATGAAGATCACACCATCAAAGGTGAGTCTTTGACATTTGTGGAGGTCTAACTGGAACGAATGGGCTCTGTGGATTTGTTTACAAGCCGTGAATGGTGGAAGCTAACTGTTACAGGCTAGGATTATTCGGCCTAGACGGCTAGCCGATTAATAACTTTCTTCTGTTAGTTAGCGATCTTTGTTAGCTCGTCCAATCACCTCCGCGTGTTTTACGCTCCCCGTGAGCATTTACACACGTTTTAGAATAACGTTAGTCTGTTTGTGGTCTAACAGGTAACGCAACCCGTGTGTAACAACACTAGGTCAGCTTGTTAGAGCAAACGTCGTGTGTGTTTTGCTAAGCCTAATGATTTTATACACCATCAGAAAGTCAGCCAGCTGGTGATTCGAGAAGTGTAACGTTATGATCACATCATCAGTCTGATGGGAGTGTTTGGTTGGTAACGCTGCTGGTGATGAGGATGATGATGGCGATGATGATGAAGCCCCATGACTAGCGTGTTGTCAGTTAGCCATCAGGCTGGTTTCCTGTCGGGGGAGGGGGGCTGACATTAGCCAGCGATGTGATGCCTAACCATAGTTATCCAGCAAACATTGCTCAGTCATGTAGTACGTTACGAGTTTAGACTTTTGCGTGACGTTAAACGAGTCCCATCGAGCCCGATGAATGGCTAGTTCAGCTAGAGAGGTAAGGTCCGCTTTACCTGTCACTATCATTCCTTTTAACTCTGGCTACTTACATCAAGTTATTTATAGTTAATGTGGAGGAACTGGGATGGCACGCTGCTCCGATTTGCATTCGCCAATTTATTGACTGACGCTTTCGTGTTTGTTTGATGGCTGAATAATGATCTCTGAGCAGGTAAATACAGGACAGGATGTAAGATTTTTCCCCTCACTGTCACCTTAAGGTTCAGCTCTGGCACTACTGTATATACTCAGGGCCCTAATAATAGTACAGGTGATGGAGATGTGAATGCAGTAACGTTATTCACACACATACATGCTTCTCAAAAGTATGGTCGTGGTTTGTTGCTTTTGAGGTAAACTTTACAATGGAAGTTTATAGGTGGATCTATGTCAGATGCCATGTTTTGTTGTTTATTACTTCCACAGCAGTCTACATGTTTAATTGACAGTGGTCTGAGTTAAACAGGTTGCTTTCAGATGATTCATTATATAGCACAAACCTTATTTAAGTTGAAGAAACGCATGCATTCTGTTAGATATGCAGGAATAGGCCTTCAGGAATCAAAAAGGACCAGCATATGTTATTTACTCTTTAGCTTCATGCACAGTCACATGCCTTTTTGTTTCCATCTTGTTGACTTTGTTTTGGACTTTTAGTGGTGCTGAAATCCAGCTGTTCTGCTGTAGTGTGACTTGAGGGCCTCTGTTTGATTAGCCTTTTGGAACATTTTAAAGAAACTTTGTGTATATCGAGAATATTTTATTGAGGGCATGGAATAAACTTTTTGAACACTTTTACATGTGCATGTTTAAAGTAGGAGGTATTGCGTTGATCATACTTTATGACCTAAGTTTGATGGTACTTGTAGGATAGGCATTTTGTTACCTGTGTTTCTTTTTTTTTTAAAGTGAGAAACAAAACTGCACCACATACTCACTATTATGATGAATTGTATTGGCCTTTTTAGTATGGTGTTTATGTTGTATTGAAGTTTAAATGCAGCCATCCTGTCCAGGCATAACTCTGAAGAAACTTTGAAAAAGTTCGACATATTGCGAGCAAATCAATCATTTTACTTCTATTAAGCGTTTACTTATTCTCTTCAGGTTAGCTGTTGTAATACATTCTTGTTTTGAAACAGAAATTGTTGACTAGTTATTTATTTTTACTCTTTTTATTTTTGTGGTGTTAAGTCGACTAATTAATTTAAAGTTGAGCATGCAGTCGCTTAACCACTAGGTTGAAGTGGAATATATTGTAGGTAGTGAACGCCACAAGTAGCTGGCTGCTTTTTTTTATTATTAGGTGTGGCTTAGTCATAACGTGGGCAAAGTTTGTCTTTGTTTACAATAGTTACTTTCGGTGCTAAATGTCAAATAATAGATTTTCTTTAATATAGTTTAGTTATTTGAGAAGGTGTCAGTTATTACACTTTAAGTAATGTCTAGTTATGTTGTTAGAGTTCCTGTTTATACATTGAAAAATGTTTGATGGAAAGCCATAATTGTTAGTTGAACCATTCTACATTGAATATACATGTTTGGTGTTGTGAGAAGGTCACTTAATGATCACATTCCCCCCACTTTACAGTAGTCAAAGGGATTTGATGCAAGTATGTTTACCTGGCCTAACCAGGAAAACACCACACATTGCCTCTTCTAATAAATCATTTTTGCATTTAATGGCAAAAGTTACTGTTAATAATACAGAATTTTTTCACACTTTATAATCAAACAAACTATTTTTTGATTCCTTTTAAAAATAATTATTACAGATTAGTAAACATTAACATTAAAACATAATGTATCATTAGTTTTTCATGATCCTTTTTCTTGCAGTGAAATGCGATTCAGAAATGTAAATGTAAGTCTGAGAAATTCACATGTAAAATGACTTTAAAGATTAACGAAATGCTTCTCTGAGGGTCTTTTTGAATGTTTCTATTTTCACAGACTTCATTTTTAAACCACTAGCCTTATAATTTTAAAATTGATCTCAAATTTTTTTGGGTAAAATTGATTAATTTCCTTTTTTTTTTTTTTATTCTAGAGGCATTGTAGGTCATTGTAAGCTTGTAAGTCAAAGGAATAAATATACATTCAGAGGATTTTTTTTCTGCTTGACTGTGACATCAGGTTTCTCTTGGTGAATTACAGTCCTTGACAACATGAATCATTAAGCAAGTATTGAGAAATATGCCTTCGCAGAATAGATAAAAAAGAGAAGCATTTCAATAATTCTAACCATATTAAAAATATTGAAAAAAAACATTTAAAAATCTATTTTTAGATCCCATCAATTATACTTCTGAATAATGTGTCATTATAATTTCTTCGCCTTCTGTGTTCAATCCTTTAAAATGGTTGTGTTTGAGGCTATAGAAGTGTTTCCATCCTCTGATATTTTGTGGATCACATGAATTTTTTTGCCCTGCCTTAGTTAGGTCAGCTGAATCATTCTCTGCTCCTACACCATGAGTGGGGTCTGAGCTGCTATTTTGCTGTCAGGCTCCAATGTGGTGGATGCTTCATCTAAGTGTGCCAAAGTTCAATTTTATTTCTTGTTTATTTCTTGTTTTCTTATTGGAAAATGGGAGCAGCTCTGCCCTGGCAACAAAAGTAGGCTATTTGCATACTCTTCTGTGATTGGCTTGAACATTGATGGGCTTGCCAAATCACACTGTATCTTCTTGGTGATAGGCTATGCTAATTAGGTGCTGTTGCTGGGATTCTGAATAGTGGTGGGATTCTGTGTGGCTGTGGTGCATTGTGTTGCCTGGCAAGAGATGCTGATATATGAGCAAGCTCCTTATAATTATCACAATTTACAGCTAAAAGAGGACAGATTTCTTTGATCAAACATTTCTGCACTTGAAATCAAATTTCCACTGAAGCCATTTCTGTTCTTTTTTTTCTTGAACATGTAAAGAGAACCGTCTTATTTTGTGTACAGTTATATTGCATGATGTTTTTATTGTAGTTTTAATTGTTAATGTCTCAGATTTTCTGCCATTTCTCTTAATGGAACATGTTTCTTTATTCTGATAAACAAAATTGCAGACATGCATAGAGATTTTTTTACATGTTTACTGTACTGTTCTGCAATATTTCTACTTCTTCAAGCCTATGCTTAAAGATGGTTTAGCCCTCCTAAAGCAGAGAAAAAGGATTGTTTTAATAACCTGAAAGAGGTTTGCTGTTCAAAGGATCACAGGGGGAGAGGGGAATTTTGTTCTAACACGCACTAATTTAGCTTAAATTTCCTCCAGGGGGAGAGACCTCAGCATGCAAACCCTCGTCTGTCCGGCTTGCACCCTCTCTTTCTTTCCATGCTGCTGGTCTTCAGATGGCTGCTCCCATGCCTCATTCGCACCAGCAGTACAGTGACTGTCACCAGCAGAGTACAGACCAGTCTGTCACTGTACTGCCGTACAGTGATCAGACACAAGCACTCACTGCCAGCCAGGTACTGAATGCTCTGCTTCTGTTTATGCACCCTGAATAATTATAGATGAAGCATACCCAGTGTTTGCATTTAGTTAAATTAGTTTTTGATAAATACGCCTGGCCAGACAGAAACTGCAGACATTTTTAATGCTGATTCTGTGCAGAATTTTGTACAAAATCTATGAACTTGTGGAATGATTTTGAGAGTATTCTAGTAATTAACTTTTACATTGTAAATCCAATTAAAACCACTTGTTTTGTAAACAAAATTATAGTAAATCTTTCAAATATGTGCTAAAAAACAGAAAAAATTACTTCACAAACTGTATTGTACATTAATCATATAAACTAGGGCTGCACAATATATCATTTCAGCATCGATATCGCAATGTGCGCTTCCGCAGTAGTCACATCGCAAAACTATGCAATGTTAAGCCTGAATTATTGTCGGCCAGGAGATACAGAATTGTATTTAATCACTGTATTTTTGTGAAATATATATGGATGGAGTTTTTCAATAATTTTTGTCTTGTTTCTAGTCAAAATATTAACATTAAAAAAAAAACAAGATTATTTCAAGAACATGAGAAACTCCTAATTTTCGATTATTTACCTGACAGTGAAAACTAAACAATATTTTTACTTGTCTAAAGATTTTATGATATTTGGACTACAAACGAGACCAAAAGTAAGAAAAGCTTTTTTTTTTTGCTTTATTTATTCAATTTCTGTAACTGAATACTGTTAGACGTCCCAGAAAACTGTCAAGTAGAGCTATTCAACTATCTTGTGAAACTTTTAATCACAGAAAAATAAAATATCGCAATATCAGATTTTTCCAATATCGCACAGCCCTAATATAAACATTTGCATTTTCAATAATACTACTGAAAATACTATAAAAACTGAATTAATTTAAATGTACACGCATTTACATAAATAAATAGACACCATGGGCGCAGATTCTGTTTGGGCCAACCTATGGATTATATGACCATTTGTCAAAAGTATGTGGAATGACTAAAAACAAGATTGAATATTGAATGGCATTACCTATTAAATCCGTTTCCCTGTGTTTATTGCAGAGGCACATGCCCCAGTGCTTTCGTGACCCCACTTTAGCTCCTCTGAGGAAGCTCTCCATAGACCTGATCAAAACCTACAAACACATCAATGAGGTAAAGTTCATTTTATTGCTGTCCATATTTATTTTTTTTACGATCCTTGCCATAGTAGTGCACTGAATAATTGAAAATCCTTCACACAAAAGTACCTCAGTATTTTTTTAGGAAGTTCTTAGGTTTATAAATAAAACTCCTTGAGCATTGCTGTGCTTACAACCTTCTTATGTTGACTGATCTTGATTGTATAGGTGTATTATGCAAAAAAGAAACGACGGCATCAACAGGGTCAAGGTGAGGACTCCAGCCACAAGAAAGAAAGGAAAGTCTTTAATGATGGCTATGATGACGAGAACTACGATTACGTTGTCAAGAATGGGGAAAAATGGATGGACCGCTATGAAATCGACTCTTTGATTGGAAAAGGGTCATTTGGACAGGTTTGTTTTGTTTTTTTATTACTGGGATAGTTTCAGATTTATTTTGAAATGGAAAAAAAATATTTGAATTCATCGTTTTCAAGTTGTTTGAATATCTGATACAAAACTTACAATTACTGTTGTGTGAATGTAATTTGTTTTAGGTTGTAAAAGCTTACGACCGAGCTGAGCAAGAGTGGGTAGCTATTAAGATCATCAAGAACAAGAAGGCCTTTCTGAATCAAGCTCAAATTGAAGTACGACTTCTCGAGCTCATGAACAAACATGACACAGAGATGAAATACTATATTGGTAAGGAATTGTATTGAAAAGTATTGCATTTAATTACAAGACTTTACAAATTCTGCTATTAAACATAAAAAATGTCCTTATGTTTCTCTCCTCAGTGCACTTGAAACGGCACTTCATGTTCCGAATCATCTTTGCTTAGTATTTGAAATGTTGTCGTACAATTTGTATGACTTGTTACGAAATACGAACTTCAGAGGTGTTTCTTTGAATCTGACACGGAAGTTTGCCCAGCAGTTGTGTACAGCACTACTGTTTCTCGCTACACCTGAGCTCAGCATCATCCACTGTGACCTAAAGCCAGAGAACATCCTGCTATGTAACCCCAAGAGAAGTGCCATCAAAATAGTGGATTTTGGGAGCTCCTGCCAACTGGGACAAAGGGTATTGTGAATCATTTTATTTATTGTGGAGGAAAAACAGTGGTGCAGAGATTGCCTCAGTATTCCTGAAGTATTTTTGTTTCTCCTTTTTCATCAGATATATCAGTACATCCAGAGTCGATTCTACCGCTCCCCTGAAGTGTTATTGGGAATGCCATATGACCTGGCCATAGATATGTGGTCTCTGGGCTGTATTCTGGTGGAAATGCACACAGGAGAACCTCTATTTAGTGGAGCCAATGAGGTAATGATTTATTATTACCCAAATTCCTAAACGTCACAAGTATAAACTTTTAAGATTGACAGTTACAATTTAAAAGTGGAAATGAATTAATTCCCTAAAAAATGTGTGTGTTTATATGTGCACAGAATATGGGGGTAAGGCCATAGTTGACTATGATTCTGCAAAATTCAAACTGATAGTTACAGGACTCAATAATTTGCCAAAACATATGCTAACCGTTTTAAATGAAATTCCATCAGGTGGACCAAATGAACAAAATTGTTGAAGTACTTGGGATCCCACCCAATCATATTATGGACCTAGCACCAAAAGCCAGGAAGTTTTTTGAAAAGCTGTCAGATGGAACATGGAGTATTAAGAAGACCAAAGATGGAAAAAGGGTACGTGCTGCTAATATTTGAAAGTGGATTCGCCATCAGGTGATTTCTGCAGGAATGCTTGTTATTTTGTTGTAAGTGCTAGAATGTTTCTTTGCCTTTCTGCGAGCAGTACAAACCTCCGGCATCTAGAAAGCTCCATGCCATCTTGGGAGTGGAATGCGGTGGACCAGGCGGTCGTCGGGCGGGAGAATCCGGCCACGCAGTAGCTGACTACTTGAAGTTCAAGGACCTCATTCTCAGAATGCTGGACTATGACCCCAAGACGCGGATTCAGCCCTACTATGCCCTCCAGCACAGTTTCTTCAAGAAAACGACGGATGAAGGAACCAATACAAGCAGTAGTGTGTCAACAAGTCCTGCACTTGAGCAGTCGCAGTCATCAGGGACCACTTCTAGTACATCCTCAAGCTCAGGTGCTGCTACCTTTTCTGGGATCTAAAATTTTTAAAGTGCATAAGTCAGATTGCAGGAGTAAAAACTCCATTCATTTTCTCGATGGTGTATTTTGAACAATAACTCATAAACCTTTAAATACCAACCCGCTATGTGCTCTGAGATTGCCAATCAATTGTTTATGCATTTGCATTTTTTTTATTAAAAACTATTTTTTCTTCATAGTTATTGTAATTTTCCTGCAATGATAGAGACATTTTTAAATTAAGGAAAAATATAAAAATCTAGCAGCTTTGAGCCCGACCCACACCTTTGATGCACTGTAAATAATGTAATCTAGTCAGTAGGGCTGGGCGATTGGCCCAAAATCAAAATCTCAATTAATTGAACATTTTAACTCGACGATAACAATAATTTTTTTTGATGATGATAACAATTTAAAAAAAAAATTTTGTTAACCCATGGCGCTTGTCTTTTGTGTAGCCATGCATGTATGCTTCAGCGTGCTGTTCGTGTTCTGAAATAGCACTTCCGAAACACTAGCTGGCAGTAGGTTTTTATGTTACTCTGTGTCGAGTTTTTTCACAGAGGTTTTGTTTTTTCTGAATGCTACCTTAAATATACAAGAAGCTAAAACTTGCACATTTAGAGGCAGGAACCGGAGGACGTGCAACAACTTTAATCGTAAAGTAAACAGAAAAAACAAAAGGTTTCATCTGGAGCTCCTCCATGAGACTTCACACTTGTAAACACTCATTTACCCACGTATTAACGCTACCAAACCGGCCATTCATCGAGCTTGCCATGTGTATCGTCGCAACATGTAGTACGTTTTTGGGAGGTGCGTGGGTATACGACTGCACGAAGGCTGCCCTAGTCTGTACAGGTGCACTTGACGCAGAAGTATAAATCAGCCTTAACATAGTGGGGTCACGTGACTCCACACATGGTAAGGAAATTAATCGAAAAGATTTACTTGGGAAAATTAGATCGATTATAGATTCTAAATGTCGATCTCGATTACTTTTCGATTAATCGTCCAGCCTCCCTTTGCTTTCAAAGTACTTGATTATTCCTGTGTATATATTTACAATCAACTCTAAATCTATTGAATGGGAAAAATTCTCCTGGAACCAGTGGGCGGCTCTAACGTGCTCTATTAAAACTAGCTTGATCATTGTAGTGTCTCTGGGTGAAGCTAAACACTGTTCCTTTAACTTATCTCCAGGAGGATCATCTGGAACAAGCACCAGTGGCAGAGCAAGATCCGATCCAACTCACCACCATCGGCACAGCAGCGGGCATTTCAGCACAGCTATGCCAGCCATAGACTGTGACAACCTGTGCCCTCAGGTGAGCCCCTCTGGCTTGTCTTGTCAAGTAGTTAAAGCACTCAGAGTTTGACCTTCCTCACTGAACAGTTCTTTTTCTGTTTCTGGTTTGTGCAGGCGAGACAGCCTTATCATCCACCAGTAGTATGGCCTGGAATCGTAGGACCAGAACCTGTCACTGTAGAGACTCATCCAGTCCAGGAAACCACTTTTCATGTGCCTCCCCAGCATCCCAAGGCATTGCACCCCCATCACCATCACCACCATCATCACCACCACCACCACGGACAGGTCATTGCAACGCGACCACGGCCGCGACTCTACAACTCGCCCACCAACAGCGCCTCCACCCAGGATTCCATGGAGGTGGTGCACGGTCATCTGTCCATGACATCTCTGTCTTCCTCGGCATCCTCTTCCTCCACATCTTCCTCTTCCACAGGAAACCACGGCAACCAGGCTTACCAGCTCCGCCATCTTCCTGCCAACACCCTGGACTTTAGCCAAAACGGAAGTTTGAGTATGGGTTTGGGTGCCTTCTCAAATCCTCGCCAAGAGACTGGTATGGCTGGAAATCCCACGTACCCCGTTGCCACAAACACAGGAACTGGTCACTTTATAGCAGAGGGACACCTGGGCATGAGACAAGGCATTGATAGGGAAGATTCTCCAATGACTGGAGTCTGTGTTCAGCAGAGCTCGATGGCCAGCTCGTGACTTTAGCTGAAATGGGTTTGTTTTGTTTTGTGTGTGAATTTTTCTTTTTATTTTTCGTTTCTTTTGTTTTTTTAATGGTGGTGTTTTCATTTTCTCCTGTTTTTTCAAAAGGTGCATAGAGAATAAAAGCTGCTCACTTCAGAGGGGAGATATCACTGAACCGCTACAAATTGAAGAGTATTTAAAAACAAAAGTCTATATGTATTTCCATCATTTTACGTTGTCGATTTCTAGATGAGTTAGTAATGCAGCAGATAACCATAGTGGAACTGCCCATTCACTCAACTGCATACAGTACTTGTCCACCATCTGTTACATCTAGATTGGTTTTATTTGTCCCTTTTTTTCATTCAATACAGTGAGCATTTCAGAGCTGTGAGCTGTCGTACAGCTTTTTATATGTAAAGCAATGCAAAACATTTGTTTAGTTCAAACAAGTGAAACATTGGACATTATCATTTGGCTGGTCGTTCTTTTCTTTACCCTTTAAGTGAAACTTCTCTAAAGAGCTGTGTGTTTAAACCTGTAGCGTGTCAAGGAAGCAGTACTTGCAGTGATATTTCGTGTTGTCGGTATCGTGTAACTCTTGGAGCGGGGCACTGAGCTGCTGAGCTCTGCTGGTGTTGGGTCCCGAGACAGACAGACAGACAGGCAGGTGCAGTACTCTTCAGGCCTGGAGGACCGGCCAGCTTCGACTACGTACAGCAGCTGAGGAGGAGGAGATAATGATGGAGGTGTGCTGAGGAGGGGGAGCAGATCCGGATCCAGGCGGATTTGGGGGCTGCTGTCGAGAACCCTTTGGCCTTATGACTTTTGGACCTTGACTGAAAAGGAGCTGGACTTTATCATTAAACAGATATGATGGCTGTCCTCTATTTTTCACGTTTAAAGAAAGAGTCCTTAATCGGTTAGGGAAGCTGAACGAGAATAACGTTATCCAGAGGCCTTTATTTAGCAAAGATTTCTCTCTTTTAAAGGACTCCAAATTGCAGGGTCTTGCTCAAACGTCCCTAACATGACTTCCTAAAATTGCCGAAGTGGGATTTCACATTGAAAGTATTCGTTTCTCATTGATTGGCTTGTTTTTTTCCGTTTTCTTTCCCGTCAAGCATGTGGTTCCCATTGGAAAAACATCTGCATAAATTTGCCTCTTTGTGTTGAACACAGAAGATATGTAATGAGATTTATGTGACTGCCTTTTTTCTCCTCTTGAATTATGCTGTGAATTTTACACCAATTACTTTATTATTACAGTCTTTTCTTTTCTTGTCTTTTTTTTTTTGATATACCAAAGCAGTTGTTTTTTATAGCACTAGGTGTCTGTAAGAAATAATGTAGCAGTTCACCACTTCAGCCCGAGCTTCATCAGAGTCCATTTTAGTCTGTACACGCTCTCTCTCAAACTGGAACTTTTGCTGAACTTTGTTTTAAATGTTAAGGAAATACTGAAGTCGGTTTAATATATGGATAAACCTCCCCGATTTGTTACCTTTTTCCTTTTGTTTTTGCTGTCAAGGGGAGGGAAGAGGAACACTGACGGTTACTCTGCAGGCTCCAGAGTAGCTGAGAGCTCACAGAAATGTATTCCGAGGAGAGAAAAAGTGTTTTGTTTTATATTTACCTGGTCTATCAGTCAGTGATGCTGCCTTTTATACCTAATTTGATGAACATGCTAATTTCTACCTTTTTAAATCTAAGTGGCTACTTAAATTTATTTATTCAGGCAGTCTACTGTAGCTACTGTGACCTCTGCGTCTGAGTTGAATTTGTTATCCAGCGATTGCTTGCCTCAGATGTAGTATTGAAAGGGAAGCGCTGCCGCACAGACACTGGGCACATGCATGTTTCTGAAGAGGAGAAGTGTTTATAGTCACGTTAAGGATAGCTATGCTCACTCTCGTCTTTATATCAGAGGCTGTGAGCCCCCCCACCACCACCACCTAGCTTCTCACTTAAGGTCTCAATTGAATTCTTCAGAGAAGCCCTACTTGGCTCAATCACAGACAGTGGGACACTATCCTGCCAGAAAGCGCGTGGTGTTCACTTTTTTTGCTTTCGCGAAGACATCACTTTCAGACAGAATCATGTTTTTGGTATATTTCTCACAACGGCTAGTGGAAATCTGAAGAAAAGGAGTTTACCTGAATGTTAGTTACAGATGTTTTTGCCTATATATAAAAACATTGGAGTGCAGTTTGCTGGCGTTGACATAAACATTCCAAATATCAAAATCTTTAAAAGAAAAATGGCAGAAACTTTAAGAGTGCACCTGTTTCAGCTGTTACTAAATGAGGTCTGATTTAGTGCAGTTTTCATGAAATGCAGCCCCTTTTTAATAGTTGAAATAGAATTTATGTATATATTTATATTTTTTTAAATAAAGGAAGTATAGAACTCACTACATTGCTCCTGCTGGTATGTCAATTACATTGCCTTCTGTTTGCTTACCTGTTTATTTCCCCCTGCCTTTTTTCTTTTAAAACCCCTCCTTGTCTTGGTCGATGGACCAATATTGCTTTTAGTCAGGTGCATTTGACACCAACAGGACAACATTAAAGGTAGGGCTTATGACTTGTACCGAAGGAATCTTTTCACAGGGTATGACGCATGTGTGTGTGTCCACACTTTTTTATAATGCTCATGGTTTGCTAGGTCTGTTTCTCCCCTTTTCTTAGAAATGCATTCTAGGTATTTGTCACTGATACACAAGATCATGTTTTTTAATTCAGCATTCTTCTGCCTTCTGATTATTTTTGACTTTTCAGATTTTCTTGACCCTTTTCATGCAACATGCACTATATAATTGAACAGCATGGGGAAAGGATAAGTGTCCACAGATTGTAAGCTCTAGTCAAGACTTTGCTGTGTATATGAAAATGCCCTTTGTATTATATTCAAACAGTCTTATGTATGATATATAAAAAATAACTTAATTGACGCGCTCTTGGCTTTTTTCTTTATTCCATGGCTTGTTGCTTCACTACATCGAATCTAAACACTTCATTATACACGTGTAAAAAGACTTGCTACGTATTATCATTTAAATACACCAAAGAATTAGAAACTCATATACATAAATAAATTTAGCGGATGTTAAACTTTTGTTCAGCCGGTAAGTAGATGTTTATGACGCGGGAATTACTCTATTTACTGCGCGGCTCGTTGGTCTAGGGGTATGATTCTCGCTTCGGGTGCGAGAGGTCCCGGGTTCAAATCCCGGACGAGCCCAATTATTTTACTTCTAAATATGTTTTCGCATATGTATGAACTCACATGGTTTAAAATGAATGCTACGTTCTCAATTCCGAATGAAATATACGTCGTTTACGCTTAAAATAAACCACTTATCTAAATAAAGAGATCAGACTAGTTTGATTCTTCGTTATGACGTTTTGTTCGGTTCTTTCGAACAATTCATTTCAAAGAGTTGGTCCAGATTTAGTGATTCTTTACGTCACGATGTAGTTACGAAATCACGCGCTCCATCCAAGTAACTCTTTTAAAGCTCATGTTAAATAAAACTTGGTTATTTAGTGGTTATAACTTTTTTAAATGTATAAACTCTTAATTAATAAAAAGTAATGTTAACGTATAACAATGTTCAATTTTCGCTTTACTTGTAAAAACAGCGCTGTACACAAACAATACACATTTAAAAATATAAGTAAAATTAAAGTTACAATCCATGTCCTTACCTATAATCGAGCTTAATAACCTTAAAGTAATAACATTCCATATCCACACAGTAAGCTGCCCACACACAACCCCAAATTCAAACTTCATCTTTGTGAATTAGAGGAATCGATAAAGCACCTGTTTTTTGAATGCACATACACCCAAATGTTTTGGTTGGATGTTGAATATTTTACATTTAAACTTACAAAATTAAAAAAAAATCAATTTCTTGTAAAGATATTTTTGACACAATAATAATAAAACTTAGGAGCACAATTTGTTTATTAGTTTAATGATTATATATGGGAATTACCATATACACAAACAAAAATGGTCCAATGATAAACCTAACAGTTGTTTAAAATTTATCTTAAGTATTACATTGAAACCCTAAAAGACAAGAAAAACAAAAAAGTTATAAGGATGTACGCAATTTTGTAATCATTTTCTTAAGCGAATTTCTTGTAATTTATAAATGCCCTGTAATTATATTTATTTTTGTTTTTAATTCTGTATTGAGGTGAAAACATTTGTAAGCACTGTATTCCTCAATTTTTCTGTATGCTATTGTTCTTCTTATGCAATTAAAAAAGAAATTCAAACTTCAAATTTACCAGGACAATCCGCAACAGACAGTTTCAACAATAAAACGCATTCATATAAAGTCAAATGCTAAAGTAAAACAATAGTGTTTTTTTAATTGTCGTTTTAATTCTCCAATAGTCGAGCACTGTCATATAAATAACATTAATGTCCTTCTAGAAAACACTGGCAGGTAGGTGTTTTAAAGGTACCATTTGAAAATCCTGCATATTTGTAATCAATGTTATCCTTATTAAATCAGCATTATGCTTGATGGTCACTCAACAGTACGATTCTGCATTCCCTACTGTAGATCAAATGTGGCATAATGTGGGGTAAACTCAAACAATCTTACTATAGTATGTTGAGACAGATATGGCTAAGTTACTGTCAAGTCAATTGCTGCCAAACTAAATGTATCAAACAAGCTTGTGCTGAGAATTTATGTAAGGGAACGGGGGTCTGTTATTAAGATGCCCAATCTTTGCTGCCATCTACAGGATTTATAGATCCTACTACACCAGAAGATCATGCGAGGCCAGAAATGTGAAGAATTTTCCCTCAGGGTGTTTGACTGACAGGCGAGGCACGGGTACTTTTATTAGGCCTACATGCTCTACACAACATGTCAGGCCCATAACCATAGACTGTAAATTATGCCCATAACCGGCCTGGCGAAACTTTCTTAAAAAGTGGGCCTTTTGCAGTTTTACGCCTCATTTTCTCTTTAATTATGAGATTTAAATAAATTTTAAGCACTATTTTAGCTGGATTAGCTTGTCGGATGGTCATTATAACCCAAAAGTATTTCCCAGATTTAGAATAGGCCTAAAGAAATATGAAAACATACTTATTTTTTAAAATACAAATTTATTCCATCAAATATCATTAGAAAAAAACTGTTTTATAATAATCAGTATAAAAATATAAATAATCAGTTTTATATTAAAAACAAGTCTATTGTCATTTATTATAATTAATAAACTGGCCAGCACATTCAACTTCCCTCAGTCGAATTTGAATAATAATAATAATAATAATAATAATAATAATAATAATAATAATAATAATAATAATAATAATAAAAATAACGTTTCCCAGTGATGGATTGCAAACTGGCATTTCATTCCGCTGTGGTAACCCCAGATTAAAAAAGGGACTAAGCCGAAAAGAAAATGAATGAATGAATAGAGCTTCACAATTTTTCTAGCCTCTCTGTAAAACAGTACATTTGAAAATTAATGGATAACAGTTTCAAATTATAATTATTTTAATTTGATTGGTTTTAGATGGGTTATTTTCACTATTTGTGATGGCATAGCAGTTAAAATAGGATAATTGAGCTCATGAATGGGACAAATTCTGGACCTTTGTCAGTGAGGGGTGGGTCTTTCGAACCACCAGAACCCCCCTGGCTACGGTGGTTATTTGTAAAATTTACTTCACATTTAGAACTAACAGTGACTGCAGTACAAAGAGTGAATAAAAACACATCTCACCCAGATCTCACCTAATGCAGAAAAAGCCTCCTCTTCCCGGTCTCGTTCCTGGCATATCCAAATACGGCAGAAAGCCACATGTCGCTGGAGTCCACCACGTTTTTATTAGTGGGTTCATTTAAAACATGACAAATATCCATTTTACATCACAGATATCCTGCTAAAGCGGGGGAACTTTGACATTTCCTGTTAACTAAAACAACAAGTTAAGAAATAAATATGAAATATTAATTACGTCATACTTTAAAAAATAAACATGACTTTATACATTGAAACCGTATCTACTACTTTTCTAAAAGTCCAATGCTTGTGTGTAACCTGGAATTCAACCAAGTAAAAGAGCCGTTAAAATGACCCACACGCGTTCTGTCCAAACGGTTCACTATGGAGCCAGATCAGTCTCAAAAATATAGAAGACATCCTGCTGATTTTAAATAAATCAAATTAACATTGGGAATTAAAATAAAAACCAGATTAACAATTTTATTATAAAACACTGTTTGCAGAATATCTGCCAAAATTAAATTATTTATTGTGTCTTGACACGAAAATGCAGTGAAAATGAAATGTTAATTAGGCAACTTCATTTTATTTATCGATTTGACAGGGACGAGGTGTTGTCACAGTGAAAATGAAAATTAAATAATTTAATTTAATTTTTAGTTTATTTAAAATCGGCGGGCATCATGGTGGCGCAGTTAGGTGGATAGGTTAGCGGTTCATTCCGCTGTGGCGACCCCATATTATGAGACTAAGCCGAAAAGAAAATGAATGAATGAATAAAATCGGCAGGAATTACCTTCCATACTAAAATAATAAAATGAAACTCACACATGCACAGCACAACAAAATCCAATCTGTACCTTTGTAAACACAATTCGTGAATTTACAAGTAAAAATCATAAATATTGTCACCAAATAAACTGGATTTGGATATTTATGAATCGCGATTTAAATTTACGAATTGGATTTTGTGAATGTGAATTTTGTTGTGGATCTATGAATTGTATTCTGTAAATGTTTATTTTTGAGACTGATCTGGCTCCATAATTCACTGAAAAGATCCGAGTCAAAAGAGCGATTCGGATGGCTGATGCATTGTGGGATCTAAGCGACTTGCATTGTGGGTAGACACGCTAACAATGCTAGTGCCTCTTACTTACGCGCCTAGTTCATTTTTTCAACGTTGAAATGATTCATTTAGTGTCACAATAACTTAAAGAAACTTAGTTTTCATCAGACACAATGCCAAATTTTTGTGCCGCTCCGAACTGTACCAGGAAAAGTACCCAATCCGATTTAGCTTTCTTTAGGTTTCCACGGGATCCAGAGAGGTATGACTGTTTTTACAGCTTCAAAACACTGTTACTGGCGTTCAGGAGTATCATTATATCAAATTAATTATTCACGAGGACTTATTCATGGCTTTAATGTTTATTATTTATTTTCATAGATGCTGGTCGAGCTAATGTTTACCCAATTGTTTATTAAACATGATTGTGCATGATCGTATTTGTTATATATACTGTAGTGCTTGGTTGCATGTAGTAAAATAACGTAAAATGCTATATTATTTATAGTAGCCATACTATACTACGGTTGTTATTGCAATACTAAAGCTATAATAATCAAATTGACACAACTATATTGTACCACGATTCACCACAGATCACTGTAGTAAAAACTATACAGTCTTTATTACAGTTTATGATGAGTTCACTATAGTTAATAACATGATATGCTGTAGCATTGATTAACAACGATTTTAAATACTGTAATATATAAATAGACTTTGAAACACTAGTATTTACTATAAGCAGTTGGGAAACAAGAGTACTGAAAAATTATACTCAAGTAAAAGTACTATTACTTGCCCAAAAATATAGTGAAAGTAGAGTAAAAGTATCTGTTGTAAATATTACTCAAAGTATGAGTAAAAAGTAGACCTTTTAAAAGTATTCAAGAGTAGTGAGTATTATGCTGTGTAAAGTTACATTCTGTAGTGCATTAGTGTTATCAGTGATTTAGTCCTATATTCCTATTTGCTTACTCGTATGTTTGTTCCTTCATTCCTTCCAACCTTCCTTCCATTGTTTGTTATGTTCTTGTATTGAGTCACTGAATCACATGGGGGCGCTAGGAGTTACTCTGGGGTCCACTGCAGTTTGTTTGTTCTGTCCTTCATTCATTCGTTTGTTTGCTTTTTTTCATTCATTTATTAGTTCCTTCCTTCGTTCCTCCCCTCATTCGTTTGCTCGTTCATTCGTTTGTTTTTCATTTATTTGCTCCTTCCCTCGTTCCTCCCTTCATATTTTTGTTTGTTCACATTTTTGTTCATTCTTATCTTAATTAATTCATATTTTCTTTCCTTCATATGTTCGTCCATTCATATTTTTGTTTGTTCGCTCACATTTTCGTTTGTTCGCTTGTATTTTTGTTTGTTCGCTCGTATTTTAGTTTCTTTCTTTCTTTCTTTCTTTCATTTGGCCTTTCCTTCCATTCTTCATTCGTTCCATTTAGGGATTGTTTAAGGGTGTTTGGTGATTTCAGTCATCATACAGTCGACATCCTTAATTTTCTCATCATTGACATGCAGTCTATAAACTCTTGGTCATTGCGGCAAAATAAAAGTACACAATTCCTGTGAAAAACTACTCAATTACAGTGGTTTGGAGTATTAGTAATTTGTTACTTTACACCAATGACAATATGTTACTATAGTAAATGTTGACCAAATATTTCAGTAATTGACTTGAAAGTGTAAACGCTTTTTCAAATTAATCTGTTAAATGTACAGTAGCATTTGTAATTCATTTTTAAAATGTTTTATTCCCTAATCCTGCGAATAAGTGTTACAAGAGAGTCATTGTTTATTTCATAAACCTTTGTGCTTTGTTTTACTTCACAGATGTAGGTTGTGGGTGGAGAACTGTCGGCGTGCAGATCTGGAGGAAAAAACTCCTGATCAACTGAACAAGCACTACCGACTGTGTGCGAAACACTTTGAACCAGCCATGATATGCAAAACTGTAATGCAAAACACTTCATAATTGTAGTTTTTCTTTAAGATATTTCATAATAAAGTAGGAATTAGAATATTTTTAATCATATTTTCTTATTATCTGAGTCTTTGATTTGTTGTTTCAAATCCACACGGATCAGTCAGTTGAATGTTTTTGTTACTATGTTTTTCAGAGTCCGTACAGGACGGTACTAAGAGACACTGCTATACCCACAATTTTTGATTTAACCAGTCATCTAGGCAACCCCCACAGCAGACATCGCAAACGCATCAAAGTTCTGGTAGGAGAAGCTTCTCTTTCATGTGCTTTGTAAGAAATATTCCTATTTTATTTTTGAGGTGTCAAATTAAAAATCTGCCCAGTGTTTCTCATGTTTCTTATATAATTGTAGTTATTAAATAATAGCACAGGAAACATCTGATATTAAGTGATGCTTTCTATTGCTGCTTTCCTCAGACAGATGAAGAGGTTCAGAAAATCAAGGAAAGGCGATGTAAGTAAACTATATTTGATTTTGAACTAATAACACTTAAAATTCACGCTGCAGGCCATGAATCATGAACATTCATATTAATATGGATCACACATAGGGTTGTACGAGACTGGAATTCAGTACCAATCGATGAGGGAATTTTAAAAACCTCCATTTCACGCATTTGAGCATTGTTGAGCACGTTCTTAAACTCTGCTGATTTGCCCTTGGGTTCACATGCTCAACAGAAATGACTGTGATTGGCCGTAAAGGTCATCAGTTCACCGAGCTCACCACTGTTTACTGAGTGTAACCA
The DNA here is from genome assembly GCF_903798145.1 of Danio aesculapii. Taxonomy (NCBI): domain Eukaryota; kingdom Metazoa; phylum Chordata; class Actinopteri; order Cypriniformes; family Danionidae; genus Danio; species Danio aesculapii. Next base: position 28,619,869 of record NC_079449.1, on the reverse strand, counting down.
CAGATACAGGGACACTGGAGTGTTTTAAAAGCCGTGGTTCATCAGTGGATCATTCGTGTGTCAGCTTCTAGACAAACCAGCTGATCAACGTAACTTTGAAACACTCCAGTGTCCCTGTACCAGTGGTTACACTCGGTAAACAGCGGTGAGTTCGATGAAATGATGACCTTCACAGCCAATCACAGTCATTTCTGTTGAGCAATGGCAAATCAGCTGTGTTTAAGAAAGTTCTCAACAGCACTAAAATGTTAGCAGAAATCGTCGTTTTTAAAAATTCAGTATCGATTGGTACCTAATTCCAGTATTGTGACAACCCTAATCACACATAAGACTCACTTGCTCCTGATTCATATAAAATAAACTCAATTTGTGCCATCTTGATTTTAGTAAAAGTGGTCTCAGGGAACTGTAATGTTCACACTACTGTAATGCTGCAGTGCTTGTCTTGTTGCCGGGCTGATTACTGTGTGTATAAGTTTGTTTGGATCAACAATGGGTTCCTGATCACCCAGATTACACCTTGGTTACACCTGTTATTAAAAGAACAATCCACTTATTGAGTTTTAGCATTTTAAAAATTTGTTTAGCCGATCTCAGAGTCTGGTGGGAGCACTTTTAGCTTAGCTTAGCAAAGGTCACTGAATCGATTTAAACCATCAGGGAAAATGACAAAAATTACCAAAGAGTTAAGATAATCTTTCTAGTTAAAGCTTGACACTTCTGTAGAGACACTGTGTACTGAGACTTAAAATGAAAAGTTTTCATTTTCTAGGCTGATATAAACTATACTCTCATTTCAGCATAATAAAGATTTTCAGGCGCTGTGTAATGTCTTGTGTTATTACCAATGACTTGTGTTATTACCATCAAGCCTCCTCCCTATCTTACCTTGGTATACGGTATTAATATTATATAAGGCTCAGACAGCGTCACCAAACTGTTGGCTTGTGTCTAAACCATTCAGAAACTGAATACTGTATATGCTACCATAGGTTTGCGGTCACCCGTTTGTCTTGTTCATATTAGAGAACTGCGCTGGATCCTCTCTCTCTCTCATTCACACACACACACACACACACACACAGACACTGACCGCTCCCACGCTTTATTTGGAAATGTATTGCTGAATGCAGACCTCTAGTTTGTATTTACCCATCTCCCTTCTCGTTCGGTCAAAACCCGAAATACTGCCAGATTGTGTTCTTTTTCGAGACAAGGTCACTTGGTGCGCGACTCGCCATCTTACCTCACCTCCCTCCCTCCCTCTCTCTCTCCTTCTCTCCCTCTCTCTCTCTCTCTCTCTCTCTCTCTCTCTCTCCTCTCCACACTGTTCCTTGATGACAATCACGCATATGCATTTTTAGGCATTAAAAAAATAATATTTATTACTTGTCTCCTTTATAAGTGCATTGTTTTTTATGACGGCATAACGGTATTGAAACTGATACCGTTGCTATTTTTAGATCCTGCAGTATACCATATTACCTTATTACGGCCCAAGCCTAATGGACAATGTGACAGTGCAAAACGATTCATGACGGGGACTGTCACAAAAAAACTGCTGAAATTAGAGCCTGGGCATTCTCAGAAGGACTGCCTGATGGAGCCAGAGGCGGAGCTGCGAAATCAAACTTCCAACCAAACGATTGTACGCCAAATCAACCACACCTCCCGAACTTCTCATTAGACCGCCCGTATTTGCACTGTAACAAAGGCTCGCAAATATATAAGCACTTACATTTACAAACACATAATAATATATGATTTATTAAAAAGGTGTGATATAAACTGTTTTTTATTTAACTATAAATTTTATAAAAACACAAGGCTATATGTTAGACTGCAAAATAAACAATCTTTCATACAAGCCTAAGTTAATGAGCCCAAAAAATATATTTTTAATAATAGATTGTTGGTATTTGTTATCTTCATAGGGGTAGAAATAACACTTGTAAAATATTAACAATAACTTATAAACAAAACATACATTTTTAGAAAGGCTTTTATTTTTAATTAGCAATCAACAGGACCCAAAATATACACACCATGGAGAGCTATTTCCCATGCGGGAAATATTGTGCATTTAAAAGATAAACACACCAAGATTTCTAAATATCAAAAGGATATTTACAAATCCCATCCCTGCACTATATAATGTAATCCTTATCAATTTGTACAATAAACTTCGCATTATTAATACATCAACTGATGTCTATCAGCTGCTGAACATCACATCTATATTGTTTATCATTTTTTGCCTCCGTTTTCATTTGGTTTATTCCATGCCTGGATTATTTCTGGCTAAAGAGGAATTTACATTTTAATGTTTAATAGGTGTTTTAAAATAAAAAGCCAATGGTAAATGATGTTTATAAATAATATATAACATTTACAGGTCTATTTATGAAAATAAGATTCTGTTTCTAAAATTAACATTTTATAACGGCAAATTCAGTAGATTAACTCAAAAACGTTCTGAAACTCAAAATGTCAGAGACGTCCTGTAAATCAAGTTCAAATAACATTATAGGAGATCAATCTGGACATAGTCTAACATTAGTTTTGTCTTCCAAATTATTATCTCAGACCCATAAAGAGAATTACTGCTAGATAACGATCACCTGTATTTTGTTCATCATGGCGTGTATCAGCAAACTTATAACGTAAACAGTGATACGTCAGATCCTGTAGGTCAGAAAATATAGTTTACTGCTGAACAACTCGTATTATCATGGTAAAATAACACAAAAATCAAACATTGATAATTCAGTCTTCTCCTGAAACTCTGACAGTCTGCTTAGAGTAGCTGTCAATCATGATGACACGCCCCGTTTTTATAGCATTAAGTTACTGGCTAAAAACATTCTCTTTACAAAAATGAAGATCTGAACCTATATCAGCTTGATAACCGGTGCCTTAATAGACAAGTCATCGTTCAGGACATTTTATTGCAAGTGTAATTACTTTTTTATTTGGGCTCAAGTCTCGTTCATTAACACAGAGGAGGTGGGGTTTAGGACTTGTACTGCAGCACCCCCCACTCAAAAGCAGGCGTGTGGCACACTTGGATATTACACAGTGTAACTACAGAAGAGTCAAGCTTTAAATAGGAAAATTCTTTGGTCATTTTTGAGCGAGATGCGAGTGGCCTAATACGATTCAATGATTTAGGCCAAGCTAAGCTAAAAGTTCTCCTGCCAGATGCAGAGATCAACTGAATGGATTCAAAAATAGTAGAACTCAATTGTTGTTTGTTTTACTTCAGAGCAAATGTAAAATGAGCTGTTACAAAAAAAAGTGAAGTGTTCATTTAATGCCTGGTGTAAAGCAAGGCCTTTTTGAGAATGTTATAATGACCAGTGGTAGGGATGAATTAGTATTGAAATTTTGACAGAAACTAGTCTTTATAATCAGAAGCTGAAAATAACGTATAGGCCAGGGGTGGCGAACCTGTTTGGCATGATGAGCCAAAAAAAAAACTTTATCACTGCAAAGAGCCACACAACAGATGCGCAAAACATACGTCTCTGAATGCTTAGTAAATTTTCGGAAAAGCTGAGTTTGCTTTTCTGCCTGACCTTTCAGTGTCTTTACCTTGTGCTTGCGAAGTTCACTGCCTTCGGGAAATTCCCGGGCTACGGCAGAATGGAGAGAGGTGAAATGGCGCTCGAGATTTGAAGCCTTAAAATGTGACAACGAAGTCTGGCATATCAAGCAGAATGGCTTTCCATTTCTTTCAACAAAAAATATAAATCCTCCCATTCAGATAAAAATGTTCTGCGCTCATCTTCGTATTTACGCTTAGCTGTACGCTTTCCTGACTCTGCCATGACGATTGATACTAACGAACTGCACGTCACTCGTGTTGCACCCCAATCACACGGGGCTTCAGTGTCAACCCTTGACTGAAGGCGTGTCTGAAGTTAGAGCTGAAACGATCGTCATAGAAGCATCAGAAAATGAAATTCAGTCAGCAATAGGCCACTGTCTAGCAGGTGTATTTGCATACAGCGATCTGATTGGCTGAAGGGTCCGTTGGCGCTTGAAAAGTTGAGCTACTCCCAGCTTCTGCAGCGAGCAACGCTGAAGCCCCGTGTGAATGGGGCATTAGTCAATTGGTTAATGTATGTTAAATCACACGAGAGGTTGAGCCGCACAAGAGCAGTAAAAGAGCCGCAAGCGGCTCGCGAGCCGCGGGTTCGCCACCCCTGGTATAGGCTGATTAAATCCAGATCTTGAAACACATTTTCTGAGCCTGATTGTGTTTACAAAATGCAGAGAAATCATTACCAGTAACATTAAAAATAAACATTTATTTAGTGAAATCACCACCAGTCAACTGGGTAACTGTACCATCTGATTTAAAATGTGTTAATTAAAGCTTTGTCTCCATCTCTATAGTGGAGTCTTCAATTGAACAACTCTCGAAAAAAGACAGTGATGCTCAGGATGACAGCGAGACCACCGATGATGTACCTCGGCTCACGCCTGAGCAGAAAGACCTAAGAGAGTTCTTAAAGTCTTCATTTGAAGTCATGATTTTGATAGGAAGGCAAAGCTTTCCATTCAGCAGCAATGCAAGAGAAGATGAAATGCGCTCTAAGGAGGAATGGCTCTTTAATTCAGGTAACTTTCAAGCATTGCTTGAGAACCGCATCAATGCAGGCGATGAGTTTCTGGGGAGGAGATTTGAGTCAGCAGCCGTTAATGAGGAATATTGTCCAGCCGTCCAGCAGAGGCAGCTTCTGGAGGTCTGTGAGAGATGCGTCCGTGAAGAGATCCTTCAGCAAGTCCGAGAATGCCGCTTTTTTTCCGTTGTCACCGGTGAGTTGGTGGACTTCCCAGACGGAGAGCATCTACCCATATTCCTGCGCTTCGTAGACCAAGACAACACTCTCCGGGAAGAGTTCATCGAGTTCCTCTCATTCGAAGGAGAGGAGGTCACTGTTGCTGAGAGATTGGAGTCTCAGTTGACGAAGGGTTGGGGCTTGAGTATGGAGCACTGCCGAGGACAAGCGTACGCAGGGTCTGGTATACTTGGCACCAAGATGAAGGTCATCACTGCCCAGCTGAAAGAAAAATATCCCATGGCGGTGATCACACCTACTTCCACCTGTGCTCTTAATGTTCATCTTGCTAACGGGATGTCGTTGACCGGAGTGCAAGTCGTGATGTCAGTTTTAAAAAAGTCAAATGCCTTTTTCAGAGCCTCCCCATTGCTACAGACCGAACTTGACAATGCCATCTCCATTCTCTGCCAGGGAAACCTGGAAAAAGAAAGCATCCTCAAAGAGGGCTCTCGATCAACCTGGACAGATCTTCATAACTTGTTTGAGATGGCTGTCGATTTGTTGGAGCCACTTCTACTGTGTATGGACAGCATACATGATAATGAGGATCTAAAATGGAGCGACCAAGTCACCAGTGACGCTTACGCCATTTCTGAGGCCTTGGCGGACTTTGAGTTCATTGTGACGTTGGTTATTTTAAAGAATGCATTGTCTTTTACTAGAGCGTTTGGGAAGAACTTGCAAGGAGAAACCATTGATGTATTTTTCGCCGCCAACAGTTTAACAGCAGTCCTGCATTCGCTGCACGAGGTGTCGGACAATCTGGAGGTATACCATGAATTCTGGTTCGAAGAGGCTGTTAATATGGCGACTGCAATGGAGGTCCCGGTGAAAGTGCCGAGGTTGTTTCTTCGGAAGCAACAAACGGTGGACACTATAGAAATACAGGCAGAGTCGTTCTTTAAAGAGTACCTCACACTGCCGGTTATGGAGTACATCACGCAGGAGGTCAAGGACATCTTCTCTGAAAATCATCTCAAAGCGCTCAAGTGCCTGTCTCTCGTTCCTGCAGTCATGGGCCAAATGAGGTTCAATACCTCTGAGGAGAGCCACGCAGACATTTACAGGACCGATCTACCCCATCCCGACACGCTGCCTGCTGAACTGCATTGTTGGAGGATAAAATGGAAACACAGAGGCAAGGAAGTTAGCTTGCCATCCACCATTTACGAAACTCTTCAGCACTCTGATGTGAAGTTCTTCCCCAATGTTAATGCCTTTTTGAAAATATTAGCCACATTACCTGTGCTGAAGATTGATGGGAGTCATGGTGAAACTGCTCAAAGACGCTTACAAGCTTACCTTACAGACACTGCGGTCAGCCGGCGGTGTAAAAATCTGGCGGTGCTAAATATCAATTACCATATAAAGACAGATCTTGAAGAAATGGTCCAGTGTTATTTAAAACGTTACCCAGAGGAAAGCGAGAGTGATTAACAGCTAAGAGATATAGGCTTCCCGAGTGCTGAAAACCTTTGAACTGGAAATGTAATATGTATTGGAATTGTTTTATAAGTATTTTGTTGTTTTTCATCCCAACACCCTCTCCTCCAAAAAATAAAATACTATTTTTACATTTATTAGGACCTAAAAAAAATGATTTACCATGTAAGTGGTCTAATAAATGACAAATTTGACTTGAAGAATCAACTATTAAAGACAAATTTACGAGTTTGTGTTTGTATAAACTGCTCTATAATAAAATGAAAGCACTTTTGATGCTTCAAAAGAAGGATTCTAGAAGGTCTTCTACACTGTAAAAATTCTGTTATTTTATGTTTTTTTTTCGGCAGCTGGGGTACCTGAAAAAAAAAACTAACAGTAAGATGGGCGTGGTTAAATGCTGTGGCTGAATCTGTCATTGGCTGAATATTACCATAATGTTTTTAGTTTTTCTGTGGATTAACTTGCATGGATTAATTGTTCGCCTAAAAATAACAATGTCCACTAGCAAATTAAACATTGTAAATTTGGATTTCACGCAGACTTTAACAGAAGACAGTAATTCAGTAGTCTTACTTGGTTCCCTCATATAAATCAGCAGTGACAGCAAAAGACTGTACTCCAAACCCATCTATCGTAAACACTGCTTTTCATTAAAAAACCGTGTTTAATATTTGAAATTTTATAATGTATTTAGTAAACATACAAAATTTTAAATTAGAAATGATGTAAAGCATTATGGGTGTCATGGTGGCGCAGTGGGAAGCACGATATCGCCTCACAGCTAGAAGGTCACTGGTTCAAGTCACGTGGCATTTCTGTGTGGAGTTTGCATGTTCTCCCCGTGTTGCCGTGGGTTTCCTCCAGGTGCTCCTGTTTCCCCCACAGTCCAAAGATATCTGCCATAGGGGAAATGGGTAAGCAAAATTGTTCGTGTACATCTGTGAATGAGTGTGTATGGATGTTTCCCAGTGATGGGTTGCAGCTGGAAGGGCATCCGCTGTGTAAAACCAAACGGCAACCTCCCGCTCTCTCTCGGGAAGCCAATAAGAAAGTAACTAAAATTGCAATTCATCGACTCACCTTTGGGGGCTGGCTCCAGGAAATCTAGATGTTTTCTGACTGCAATGGTAAATTGGCCAATTTTACAGTTGATAAAAACGTTTACAGCCTGGTACAAAAGATAGCTTTGGCGCATATAGCTAATATTACCCTTCATGACAACTGTGAGTAGGGTTGGGGGGGTAGGGGTTATAACTCATCCGTTTTGTTTATATTAAGTCTGCATAATTAAGGGTGGAGCCACTTGAGTCACAGCTAAGTCTCGCTGCTCACTGTCTCGTCACCTCAACTGATTCCGGCTGGTTAGCAGCTGAACTCATATCGATCATATTTTTGTTTTGTTTTATGTGGCTTTACACAGTCAACTGCCTTTTGGAATTATTTCCTACAATTATCAGATAATATGGCATGCTGTTTGCACCTACTTGTGCTCACAAACCGTTCAAGTTGCCTCCATTTCAGGTGAGTGAAATTATATACGTATATACCATCTCTATAAATGTATTTGTTTTACTTAAGATAATTTATCATTTATAATGTTCTTTAGACCTGTAAAGCACTCCAGAATCTGACAGACTGATTAGCTGTAGGTCATATAAAACATTGTCCTACAGTGTTATGCCTGGATTTCTTCAATATCCTTGCATTTACTAACACAGACTATATTTAAAGTGTTTGGAAGTAATTTGCGGTTTCCTCCTGTAAAGCATCATAACAACAATGTTTAGTGGCTCAATGTATTACTACGGTGTTTTTAAAAGACTTAATACTTTTGCATACGACCAAGCACATGTGGTCAGAACACAAACGAGTCTCAGGTAATAAAGTATTAAGTGTTTATCCCAAAGAAAAGCCCATCTAAGCAAAATGTTATCAGGCGTTTGTAGCTCCGCTCACACTCTACTTCTTTTCTCTTGTTTGGTCACCTCTGGTGGGTGCGATAATGCGCGAACAAAATTGCAACGATTGGCAACGAATACTTGTATAATGCATATGATTTGGATATAACACCTCTCCGATCCAGTTCTATAAATCCGAGTGCTTCATAATACACACAATTATTAATGATTCCTACTTGTCTTTCTCGTGATGAAAAGTAAGCAAAATCTGATATGTAGTGGGGGGAAAAAGAAGTATGTGATAATCAGACGCTGGATTCAAACCGGGTTCATGATCAATCACGTCAAAACATGTTGCCATGCGTTTTAGGAGCTGCGCCATTCATGCGGCTGTTGATTGCACTCTCTAGTTATGATGTCTCTGTCAATAAAACGGTGATGGGCGCGAAAATCTGCATCCCAACCCGCCCCTGGCTCTTTAGAAACCTATGGGCAGTGGTGTAAAGTAACGAATTACAAATACTCAAATGACTGTAATCGAGTAGTTTTTCTCGAGAATTTTAATTTATAAAGTAGTTACAAATCTGTACTTTTACTTTACCTTGAGTACTATTAGTGCAGTATCGGTACTTTTACTCCACTACTTTCTTTCAATCTGCTGTTACAACCTAATTTTTTCTTGTCTATGGGGATTATAAAAATCAGTCCTGTGATTTCTGTCCAATCACATCGCACACAGAAATCGCATCATAATGAACTACCTCAAGACATGGGCGATTTATAACTGCAACAAACTGTTTGGAGGCATTAAACGTGTCAAAAAAAGATTTCCAAAATCTTTACACACATTGACCCAGAGACTGTTTAGATGCATGTCACTGATGAGATGATGAATGTTTACTGTATGATGACCAAAATGGCCCCGCAACCATGTTGCCAACGTCGTGGGGACGTAGCATTTTGTTTGGAAATGAAAATCGAGTTTACATCAGAACTCAATGTCAACGTCCAACGTTGAACCTAAAATCAACCAAATGCCAACATCTAATGATGTTACAGCTTGACGTTGTGTGGACGTTACCACTATGGCATCTATCAGATGTTGGATTTTAATTTTGGTTGATACCAGACGAATAAGTGCCTGTATTTGACATCAATATGACGTTGGTTTAAGATGTTGGCTCAACGTTTGATTTTGGTCACTTTCCAACCTAACATAAAATCAACCAAAAATCAACGTCATCAAACTAACATTGTCCTTAGACGCTGACTATTGAATTTTGGTCACCTGACATCACAACCTAAATCTAACATAATATTAACGTCGTATGACACTGTGTGACTGCTGGGCAATAACTAAAGGCATTTCAGAATGTTACGTTTACTCGCATAAATTACATGTAAATGCATCAGCTTTTCACAGCGTCATACTCGCTACTCTTGAGTACTTTTGAAAGGGCTACTTTTTACTCCTACTTTGAGTAATATTTACAACAGATACTTTTACATTACTCGCACTACATTTTTAGGCAATTAATGGTACTTTAACTTAAGTATGACTTTTCAGTACTGTTTCCACCACTGCCTATGGGTGACATCACGGACACTACGTCCATATCTTTTACAGTTTATGTGTAAAACATATGCTGGGTAAGTTGGCAGTTCATTCCGCTGTGGCGACCCCAAATTAATAAAGGGACTAAGCCGAAAACAAAATCAATGAATGTAAAGCATTATAGTGCATGAATAATGTCAGTTAGTCTTTGTATTTTGCTCTTTGCAGTCGTTTCCACTCTGCTCCTCAAGGGAGCAGCATTTGTAAGTATTCGTTTCTCTTAAAGGAACACTCCACTCCACAAAATAGGCTCATTTTACTAGCCCCGTAATGTTAAACAGTTTAATTGAACCATTTTTAATGTATTCATGGAGAAGCACTTTTAGCTTAGCTTAGCATACATTATTGAAATGGATTAGACCATTAGCATCTTGCTCATAATTCAAAAAAAGAGTGTAGATAATTTTTCAAAATATCCATTATAGAATCTACGACAGCAAAGTTCTTTGTTTATTTAATTCTGCTGACACAATAAAAAACACACAGGGAGACTCAATTTGTATCTATGATCATGTGAATTAAAGCAGGTAAAACATTGTCTTATCATCCCACTGATTTCAGGGAAATGCAAAACAGTGGAAATTTGTGTATGCTGAACAGCCATGTGCATGCTACATCCTCTCATCCAAATACTCCATTAGAGGCATCTAAGGTTTCTGATGTCAGGATTTTATTAACTTCTGTCACGTTTAATTTTGCTTTTGAAATTTCTGCCTGATATTTTAATTGGGGTGAGGCATTGCTTTCCATGCAACATTCAGTAGGAGGCAGATCACAGTGGCATCAGTGGATTGATCTGACCATGCCGGAAAGCCCCACCCTATGAGTTACACAATATAACACACACATGCACAGCACATACTGCTTTAATCACACACACCACTAGATGGTCTGTTGGACACATGCAGGATGCAATACAACAAAAGACAGTGGGTGCAGCTTCTTTCATTGATTTATGCAGGGTGGGTCCATGTTCACTCAACTACTATACATGCATTCACACGTGTGACATTTTAGCTTTTATAAAATATCTTACAAACACTTTACAAATCAAATTAAGAAGAGTCCATTTGGATGAACTAATTAAACATATTCGTTTAAAAGCTGTAATAAAAATGTGTTTTATGTTTTACTATTATTAAAAACCACACAGCCTAAAATAATGACTGCAGAGGAAATGCTGGAAAGTTATTGAATGCAAAAACAGTTCAGGTCAATAATCATTTGATGACATTAAAAGATTTTAAGGATCAAAACAATTAGTAGATATATTAATTAATTAATTAATAATTCATAAATAATTTAATGTTAATGAAGAGACTGCATGAGACTGTTTCTCAAATGTGAAGATCTAATAACAGTTTTCAGGAGATGACAATTGGTCATAATGATGATCTTTATTGTTGTGATCCTAATATGTCTGTGTGAGATCATTATTATGTTAATATTTACAGGTCATGTTGCTCCATTTTAGCAAATTTATCAGTCATATCTGCCACTCAGTGATGATGAAACATTATTTTATCCACATTTAGATGTTTTATCTTTAAAACGTATTTTACAGTGCTCAGCATAATTGAGGACACCCCATTTTGAAAATGAATATTTTTATCCATTCCTCAGTGAATATAGGCGATGTACTTTAGTGCAATTAAACAAAACAGATTTATTAATCAGATATATTTATTAAAATAATATTTTAGTCACCAAACATATTTAGAAATATTAAGAAAATACAATTAAATTCAAGCAAATTATTGCAAAAAAAATTACAACATATATTCAACAACATTTTTCAATGTCTTTTGCTTCTCTTGATTTTTCCTATTTTATTTTACATTTGTATTTAATATTTTTCTATAACATATAAATTAGGCTGTACTAGTTTTGGACTGTTATCGTAAGTTATTTTGTTAGATAAGCTCCAGATTTGGCTTCAGTACTAACTAATCTAATGTATATGCACAAATATAATATTGTATAGACCATTTTGAGGAATGTAAACAATAACAGTGGTCCTAATTTATTTCCTGTTTTACATTTTTAATTTCCATAGCTTCCAAAAAGGTCCACAATCTGATAAATAATGTTATGATAGCTGTTTTAACGTAAAAATATGATTGAATTGCCTCTTGTTACAGTTATAAAATAGTATGATAAGAAGCAGGAAATGATCATGGGCCATGATGGGCAAAAGGCATGACCACTTTTAATTATAGCTTCCTAATAAAAATATGAATTTAATAGATATATTTGTGAGGGGTGTACTTATATATGCTGTGCACTGTATTTAAAACACGTCCTCCATTTAATGTGCTTTCAAATTTTCTAATATGTATGAGTAGCCTATATTATGGGGAAAGTATTGTACACAAGATCAGCCAATATTAATAATACATCACTAATATTGATCAAATGTTGATCAAATATACCAGTTGTATAGCATTGTGTTTTTAAAGTTCACCAATTAAAGGTTTCATTAAAATCAACAAGTTCCAGAACCCAGTAGCATGTGTAGGCAGAGATGGAGGAGCAGTGGGTGGATGGGTGTGTGTGTGTGTGTGTGTGTGTGATGTGTGCGTGTCAGTGTTGAAATGGTTAAATGAGCGGCGTCTCCACCCGAAGCTGACCAGACGCTAACGGCTGCAGGTGACAGTTCACTCCGCAGACCACCAGAAGCACGAGAAAACCGGGGCGGTGTCTGGTCATACAGCTGCTAATGAAGTCTGCAGGTGTCCTGTTTTTTTAACATTGAGATTTTTCGTTTCCATCTGTAACTGACAGAAAACAATCACATCGCCGCTGTCGAGAGGAGTGCGCAAGCGCGTGCGCTGCGAAAACAGGGAATTTCGAGATTCTGGAAGGATTTTTTTGCATCGCAAGGAGAATTTAAATAGAGGAACATCGTCGGCTTGATTGTGAATTCGATCTGAGACGTCCTATTCCTAATTTCGGGATCGTTTCTCTCCAATTTTAAGCTTTCGCCTCGCCGTTATCGATCATGGCATGGCCCTGTATCACCAGGGCTTGCTGCATCAACCGCTTCTGGAGCGAGCTGGACAAAGGTGACATTGCAGTGCCTTTGGTTTTCACCAAATATTCAGACGTGGCCGAGGTGCAACATTTACACCCCCAGCCCAAACCGGTATTATCACAGAAGCCGGTGGCTACAGAATCTCAGCTCGCTCATAGCGCCCATCAGGAGGTGTCGAGCAGAGCGACTCACGGCGCCGCGGATGCCGCAGCAGCAGCATCTCAAGACGGCTCCGGCGCGTCGGTGATGCGCGAGGATTTCAAAGCCTGGAGCGTCCGTCCAGAGCGCAGCTGCAAACCCAGAAACCAGTATCAGCCATCAAAGACCCCCTTTATCAACGAGACCCAGTATCAAAAAGACTACAAACCCTGGCCCATTCCGAAGAAAGGAGATCATCCGTGGATCCCCAAACCCACTGCAGCTGCTGCGCCCTGCAAGGCTGAGAGCAAGTTCTCCAAACACGAGCAGGCCGCTGCTGAGGTGGAAACTGGCGTGGAGAAATGTGAGATTGAGGAAAAGCAGCACGAGAAAGAGAGTAAAGAGAGGAGAAAGAAGGTAGAGAAGAAGGAGCCCGTGTCTGAGGCCATCAAAATGGAGAAAGATGTTGCGGTGGAGGGAAAGAGGAGGTCTGCTGCAGATGCTCTTAACCGGCAGATCAAGCAGGAGGTCACTTCTGGAAGCTCATATAGGTAATTATATCATGTTTTATTTAATTTTTATAACCTTTCAATGCTGTAATATATAAATATTGTCTGTCAGTTGAATTTCATGTAGGCCAATTGCTTTAATTTTAAATAAACTGATTTATTTTGACAGTATCTATAACTTTTTGAATGTACTGTGATTGGCCTATTCCCATCTACCATTTTGTGGCATCTAGAGCATTTTGGGGGAATTAATTTTGGGTTATTAAAAAACAAACTAAAAATCACTCTTGATGTTATTTTTTTTAGATTGTCACAAAAAAAAAAAACTCCCTGCAGTGTTCTGGGAAGGTTAACTTACATGTTAACAGTCCTAGAATGTTATTAGTTTTTCTAAAACACAAACCATTACCAATACTGTTAGGGGAATGTTCTGTGTTTTAGCTATTGGTTTTATTGATTACGTATTGATGTTTATTGACATTTTCAGTGTCATTTTCAACATCTGCTATCAATGCTATTTTTAGCTGATGAAATAAATACTTAAGAAGTCAGCTATTGACTAAATATAAAAGATTTGCAACTTCTTTTTTAAATGCATTAATGCATAAGGTATATAAAATGTCTGGGGCCTGTGGGGCACAAAGAATTTTTGTAGAAAAGGTAAAAATATAAAATAAGTTATTATGAAATAATTTAACTAAGGAATTGAGATAATAACATTAAAGTAAATAATCAAGAATTTAAGAATAAATAAAACAATAAACTGTTAAATAAAAAAAGGAAAGTTGGAGTAAAATAATTGCAAGAAACTTACCACAAGATGATTATTCAAGAGCCAAATTAATAAAGTAATACATGGTACATTTGCCCCATTCTATTGGTCACCTTTTCAGTTCTGGTCTTTTAATGTATTAAAATAATTATACTGGTCATTTGCTGCTGAGAAGTGTACATTTTGGGGTAAAATATATTTTAGTACAAATTAAACAACTATAACATATATAATGTCTAAGAAAAAATCAATTAACACTATATGTAAGAACAAAATAAACTAAAATAATATCATAATATAGAAAAGTCTTTTTAAAAAAAAAATTAATTCGCCCCTGTTGTTTCCTTGCTGTGTCTGAGGCTGAAATATGTCGAGTCATTCTTGATTGTACAGATTATTTTGTGCACACTCACTCTGCATGTACTGTAGGTGTACCACAATAGATGCACTTTATGTGTTTGTCCTGATTTTTTTAAGAAGTATTTTTTGTTTTGGTTGAGTTAAAGGTGCTTAAAGGAACACTGCACTGTAAAAAACAACAGTCAACTTCATCAAATGAAATGAGTGTAGTTAACTCGAAATCTACTGAAAGTTAATTCTACTCATTTGAAAAGAGTTTTGAACTCAGTGTTGAAGGTAATGAGTTCATTAAATACCTCATTACTTCAACTTAAATGGAGCAAGTTCACAGTACTCATATAGATTCATTTTTTAACTCAAATGGTTTGTAGCAATCGGTTTCCTCAAATGGTTTGAGTTGCCTCAACTTATTGGGTTTTACAGTACTCAGTTGGTTTGAGTTTTTTTATTATAATTATTATTTTTGTAACCTTTTTATTGGGATAGGATAGTGAAGAACAGACACAAAAGTATTGGGAGCAGAGAGAGGGGACGGGTCGGCATAGTACCACGAGCCGGGAATCAAGCTTGGGTCACCGTGAGCACCATGGGGTGCTATATGTGCTTCATTTATTGGGTTTTACTGTGCTTAAATTGCTTCTTTTACTCAAATGAATTAAGTTCACAGTACTCATTTGAATTTGGTTTGTTGCAATCGGTTTCCTCAAATTATTTGAGTTACCTTAACTTTTTGGATTTACAGTGTAGAAATAGAACATTTTGGAAATAGGCTCATTTTACAACTCCCTTAGAGATAAACAGCTGCGCTTTACCATTCTTGAATCCAAACAGCTGATCTTCATGTCTGCCAGGAGCATTTTTAACTTAGCTTAGCACAAATCATTGAATCAGATTAGACCATTAGCACCTCACTCCAAAATTTCAAACAAGTTTAGATCATTTTCCTATTTAAATCTTGACTATTCTGTAGTTACATTGTGAACTAAGACTGAAAATGAAAAGTAGCTCTTTACTAGTCAGATGTGGCTAAGAGGGGCGACACGGTGGCTTAGTGGTTAGCACTGTTGCCTCACAGCAAGAAGGTCGCTGGTTCGAGTCTCAGCTGAGTCAGTAGACATTTCTGTGTGGAGTTTGCATGTTCTCCCCGTGTTTGTGTGGATTTCCTTCGGGTGCTCCAGTTTCCCCCACAGTCCAAAGACATGTGCTATAGGTGAATTGAATGAACTTAATTGGCCGTAGTGTATTAGTGTGTGTGTGAATGAGTGTGTATGGATGTTTCTCAGTACTGGGTTACAGCTGGAAAGGCATTCGCTGTGTAAAACATGTGCTGGATAAGTTGGCGGTTCGTTCCGCTGTGACGACCCCTGATAAATAAAAGCACTACGCCGAAGGAAAATGAATGAATGAATGGTATTGCCAGGAACTATACTCTCATTCTGACATAATAGTCAAAGACCTTTGCTGCCATACTATGGCTGCAACAGGCACAATGATTTTATACAGCATCTGAAAATAGTCCCCAGCTAGGTGAATAAATAAAAGGTACTGTGTAGTATTATTGCTCCTGCTGCAGCCATGGTACTGCAGCAAAGTTTCTTGATTATGATCTATGCTAAGCTAAGCTAAAAGTGCTCTCGCCCGACCTGGAAATTTGCTGAATGGATTTAAAATTTGGTAAAACTCTACTGTTTACTTGGGTGGAGGGGGCTTGAAATATGAGCCTATTTCCTAAAAAAGGTGGAGTGTTCCTTTAATACTGACTTTACTCTCTTTAAACAGATCAACTTTAGATGTCTTCTAAATAAAGCATTGCCAAATTACAAATCACTTTGTTTCTCTAGGAGGGAGTTTAAGGCTTACAGAGACGTCAAGCCAGTGAAACCAATTAAAGCAAAATCTCAGTACAAACTCCTAGTGGGGGAAAAGACCAACCTGGAAACGAGTTATAGCGCCACTTTTAAAGGAGAACAGGCCAAACCTCAGACCACAGACAACAAGCTGATGGAGCATCGCCGGATACGAAGCCTGTACAGCGAACCGAGCAAAGAGTCCAGCAAGGTATCATCATGATCATGCAATTTGCAGAGCTATATTGCCATTTTTATTACCAAAGCAATGAAATTAACAACTCCTGATATGGGGGTGATCATCAAGAAGTTAATTACACTGAGAGAGTGAGTCTATCTGAAATGGTTTATTTTATGGGGCTCTAACATTTGTCAGGCTAATGCTGTCCATTCTGACAAAGAAAAGAAAAATGCAGGGGTATCATTTACTCAAGCTTATGACATACCATGTGATGTTTTAGGATTAAATTTTTTCTCATTTATATTTTAATTTTTTTTATTTTAATGTTAGTAATTTAGTGTATTTGCAATTTTATTATTTAAATTTCTATGTAATTTAAAAATATATATATATTTTCCTTTTTATATCAGTTGGTTGCCTTTTTTACATTTTCATCTAATGTTTATATTCTATTATATCTCTTTTTGAGTTGAATAGAAACAACAATTCTAATATTTCCATTGTAGTTAGCCGCTCATTTCATTATTTATTCTCTTAGAAGACATTTTGAAGGATTGTACTGGTCACTGTTTTTCATTAATGGGATTTTCCAATTTAAAAAATGAGCAATAAAAGTGTGTCTGTGTCTTAGCTGAAGTCATATCCAGCTTTCTAGGACAAACAGATGGATCATTTGCCATTCTGGGAACTGTTAACTACTGTCATCAGATCAATGAATCTGTGGATTACTGGATTACTCTGAACTGCAAATCACTCAAAGTCAGTTAAATTAAAGGTTCCAAATTTTGTGTTAGAGGTCTCTTACCATAGGTTTCCTTCCATCCGAAGGCAAAACAACACTGCCTTTTTTCATAATGTAATGTGTAGCATCAGCTCTTTCCTTATAGTATCTGAAGTGGTCCATTGAATGATCTGGTTTATGTTAACTCTGCCTTTCCGAGAGCTTACTCTGCTCTGATTGGTCCGGTACCCTGGACTGTTTTTTTTCTGTTGCTGCTGATAAGTTGTATCAACTAAATGCATGGATTTGTTGGATTTGCTTTTGCAGCACAGAAAACAGCATATATTTAAATTGTTGACATGATCTCTTCTAGGCCACAGCTACTACACTGAAAAAATGATTCATTGGATTTACTAAATCTTTTTAAGGTTGCAAACAATTAATATGGGATGAATTTAAACACTAATTCAGTTGATCAATACTAAATTATTTTCTTTTTGTTTAAATTCAGCCCATATAAATAGTTTGCAACCACGAAAAAGATAAGTCTAAATCCAATTAATCGTTTGTTTCAGTGTACTAGTGTTAAATCAGTAATTGTTCAGGGGTAGCCAATGAAGTGACCCCAAAAAAGTTATGAACTTTGGATCAATTTATTTCTGCCACACAACAGGCTCCTCATCAAAAGGTTAGTTTAGTCTTTTGATTTCTTTGGCTGATCAAGGTTTGGTCACTGTAGGGCTTTCGGTGCAAATTCTCTTAAACGTAAAGACTACTGAGATACAGATCTTTACCCTATTCACCGCTGAGCTGGAGAGCAATTCCATCTGCAGCGTTAAAACTTTTGCACATTGATAATCTCCACATTCTCTACTTCTTCATATATTGCCCCCTCTTGGATTTGTCTTTCAATGATGATCAGCCTTTTTGAGAGACTTGACTAAGTTATTGACACTGTAATGATTCTTGAAGATTGTAATATCTAGAATCACAGATTTTGAGCAAACCTTCTCTTGCTGTTCATCTGGACAACCTGCTGTTGGGTTTCAGTTTAGAATGGCTCACCATCTTGGAAACTCAGTAAAAGCTGCAAAGTTCGGGGTTTGTCTGAAAATTACCAAGATTAAAGACCCGTTCACACCAAGCGCAATAACTATAAATATATTTGCATCTATGCTGACGAACACTAAAATCTGTTTCTTTTTAGTCTAATGCATTTAGCATAAACCCCTTGTAAACAGCAGATGTCCTGAGTGTATCTAGCCCATCTGACCAGTGAATCTTTTTTTTTTATTAATTAATCTAATCAAACAAATTTAGTCAGTTTAGTGGAATAAAAATGACAAATTATTTTCCCAAGTTTTTTAAAGGAGACAACACAAAAATGCTGGAAACTAGCACTGGACACATGAGGTACTTTTATTTTGATACTCCAGTTTGCGTTACTATTTTATTAATTATTTGCTTTGGTACAACAGTTGTTTTCTAGAATATTATCTTTAAATAATCTTTGAAAAGGGGGCTTAAGATCAAGCAGTGCTTCTCCACAATATTGTCATCTGTGGCTTTAAATTGCACCAGCCATTTATATTTTAATGGATTCTGACTGGCTGTTAATGATTTTTTAGTTTATTTGCTGCGTAAAAAAATTCTTACATCTTAATCGTTATAGATGGGGTCTGAACTTGAAAATGAATGGTGACTTTTAGAATGATGTCTTTATCGTTATCGCAATGCTATCTCACAGCAATTGATAACTTTTTGATTTAGGAGATAATTTGAATGAAAGCGTATGATCTCAGTTGTATAATTTAGTATGATTTGCTTATCCCCCAATAGGTTTAGGGGTGAGGTTGGGTGCCACGCCTCCTTTTAAAATTCATTCGCATTTTCGTACAACTGAACTCCTACAAATTCGTACGAATTAGCCACTAAACTGACAGAATGCAAAATAGTTACGTTTTCTTGTGAGATTGGGCTGGCTATCATGTTTGGTGTGAACGAGTACTAATAAAGACTAAACAACTTGTGAAATATGCTTAAAAGAAAAAAAGAAAAATACTTTTCTTATACCCATATAGGAAACTTCAAAAGGAACTAAGCAATGACCTTGAAATTAAAGAAATTGTATTTTGATTAGGGGTGTAATGGATCATGTTTGATCCGTGATTTGTAAGGATTGCAACCCACGGTTCAGAACAACATTGTCAACAACATTGAACAGCAATCTCAACACCCGCACAACATGAATTATAAATGTTTATTATTTATTTATTTATTAATCCTTCGAATCGCTGCATTCAAATCTGTATTTGAAAAACACAGTCGAATAACACAGAAGTACTGGGATAACAGTTTATAGTTTAGATAAATCCACTGATGATTATGGTAAAGATTGAAATCTCCATCATATGCATTTAACTTGATGCTCAAAAATGAAAGTTGTAGGCAGCAATTACATTATTTAACCAATAGGTGGTTAATGGCATCAAAAATATGCACTGAATAATTCTTCAAAAATGACACATCTAGCAATGAAACATGAAGTTTTATAAGTAAATAACTGAATCATTTATTGAAAATGAAACTAAAAATAAATATTGATTGTACATATTAGATTTCTACATTTAGTGTGCTCAGCAACAGTAGTAGTATAGTGAACTTTTCACAGCACTGAATATTTTACGATCTCTTTTTTATTCAGCAGATTATTTCTTCATTTTATTTTTAATAAAATTACAGATTTTAAGCTCTGTTTGTTAAAACAAAAAGTTTCTTCCAGTGCTGTTTTGGTAAGAAATGGAAAGCAAATTACATTTGTCTTCTCCCCTTTTTGGCTGATCTGAAAAATGGTCCGATCCGTGAATTAAAAACCCTAATCTGATCCGAACCATGAGATTTGTGATCCATTACACCACTAATTTTGATCTTCACTCCACATGAAAGGGAATATCTGAAAACAGTGCAGTACATTCTTCAAAACGTTGTCTTCCACAGATTGAATACACACAGGTTTGGAACAACATAAGTGACTCAATAAGTTATAGATCTTGACTTTTTTTTTTGGTTCAATTACAACCTGAAATGTACAGCAAACATACTGAAAGAAGCAGGTTTGTGTAGTGTTGATGTGCATGTAATGTGTTGATGTAGCCCCTCCCTCTCTCACTCTCATAGGACGGTTCTGACAGTGACAGCAGCTCTGTTCAGTAGTCAGGTGTGTTCAGTGACTCTTTTGAACAGCATGAATCTGGAGTATCTCACCATACAGCTCCACCATCACAGAGACCCCGGTTTCGGGCTGATTCTGATGAAATCCTCTCCACTACGAGGATTTGCTGAACACAATATTTTGTTTTGCATGAAACTATAGTATCCTCACTATCAAGAGGGGCTCTTTTCGGCTTCCATAATGCGAATGATTTATGCAAGGTTACCGGCTTCAGAAAAATTGTGAGAAAGTGGTCGAGTGATGATAGATACTAATAGGTTTCCACTCCATTAGTATCAAAACTAAGCTCACCTGGATCACTGCAATATGCTATCATGCAAGGCATGCTAGAATATATGGTAACCTCGCAAAATAGCAGAAATCCACTATGGTACATGGATTAGTTGCACATTATTTGTTATAAACCTTTGTGGCAATTTTGATAGCTTGCTTTACCAGACTTGGCTGTCATCAACAACTAACTGCATCTCTTATTTTGAGTATGCAGAACAAATCACCTCTTGTTTTGAACACATCATCTGCATTTCGGACATTCAGCAGGGCCTGAAAATCACATCCTAACACGTATTTCTGTCATGGGATACTAACTTGGATGCCACGATACTAATTGAAACATGATTCACTTTTTCAGAATTGTTTTATTGACATTATTTGACATAGACTGTTTGCACTGAAGGTGATGATTATGGAAAATATGCACTTTCCTTTATTATTTATTTGTTTGTGAACAGAATGGTGCACAGGGTGTGTGAATGTTTATTATCAATTTTTTTTTGGTAAAAATTACAAACACAAATGTGAAAAGGGATAGTTCACCATTATTTACTCATCCACTCTTCTCTTTTTAAAAGCTATTTTAGGATCTATCTATCTATCTATCTATCTATCTATCTATCTATCTATCTATCTATCTATCTATCTATCTATCTATCTATCTATCTATCTATCTATCTATCTATCTATCTATCTATCTATCTATCTATCTATCTATCTATCTATCTATCTATCTATCTATCTATCTATCTATCTATCTATCTATCTATCTATCTATCTATCTATCTATCTATCTATCTATCTATCTATCTATCTATCTATCTATCTATCTATCCTACCTGACAAAAGTCTTGTTGTCGATCTCAGCTGTAAGAGCAACAAATATTAACTTGGCTTCTAGTTGATCATTTGGAAAAGTAGCAGAAGGTCGATTTTTCTGATGAATCATCTGTTGAACTTCATCCCAATCATCACAAATACTGCAGAAGACCTATTGGAACCTGCATGGACTCAAATCAGTCAAATATGGGGAAGGAAAGATCATGGTTTGGGGTTACATTCAGTATGGGCGTGTGTGAGAGATCTACAGAGTGGATTGCAGCATCAACAGCCTGAGGTGTCAAGACATTTATTTTGGTAAAATAAGCGTAATCTAGAGGCCTATCTAGATTATCTAGAGTCAAGTTATTATTTGTTAATTGATAAAAATGCAGCTATATTATTCTAGTTTAAAACAACTGTTTTGTATTTTAATATATTTTAGGATTTAGATTATTCTTTTTTTGCAAAGCTGAATTTTCAGCATCATTACACATGAGCCTTCTAAATGATCAATTAGCTAATTTGATGCTTAACAAAAATGGGTATCACTTTATTTTGATGGTCCCTTTAGGTAACATTGCATCTACATGCCAACTAATTCTCATCAGATTATAAGCAGACTGTGTAGAAGCTGTATTAGCAGATATTAAGCAGACAGTCTACTAACACTCAAATGAGACTTAATTGGCATGTAGTTGAAATGCAACTTTTAGTCAACAAAATGTGCAATAGGGACCATCAAATAAAGTCTTACTCAAAAGGTATTATTATCATTAATGTTGTTCATTTTTTAAAACTTAAAAAAAAAAAGTATGATTATTTTTTAGGATTTTGGGTGAATGAACAGTTTACTAGAGAGACGTTGAAATAGAAATATTTAATAAAATTCTACTTCTCTTCAGTGCTACCTTTGATTAACTTAATGCATCCTTGCTGAATAAAAAAAATATTATTTACGTACCAATTTTCATTATTAACTAGTGGCTTATTACCTGCCTATTATTAACGTTTATTAGTACTAATAAAGAACTTATTCTTCATTCCTACAAATAGACATTAAACACATCACCTATATGCCATAAAACTGCAAATTAACTATCAATATAATAACTTTTATTTGATTGTAAAGCAATAATGTGCACCTTTTGTAAAGCTGCTTTGAAACAATAACCATTGTAAAAAGCGCTGTACAAATAAACTTGAATTCCTAATACCTAAACCTATTAATTAAAGCAGCAAAGTGGTAGTTTATTGAGGCAAAAGTCATAGTTAACGGTTTATTAAAAGCAAGAATTGTACCTTAAAACAGTATTTCCCAACCCTGTTCCTGGAGACACACCAACAGTACATATTTTGGATGTCTGGATGTCTGTTATATGATCCATTCATTTCAGGTTTTGGAGTCTCTTCTTATATTATGAATTGATTCAAGTGTGTTTTATTAGGAAGAGGTTGAAAATGTGTACTGTTGGTGTGCCTTCAGGAACAGGGTTGGAAAACACTGCCTGAAAATAAAGTAACCAAAAAAAATCCCAAATGTTTAAATACTATATGATAAAAGTAATAATCATATTTTATCTTTTATTTATATATATATATATATATATATATATATATATATATATATATATATATATATATATATATATATATATATATATATATATATATATATATATATATATATATATATAAGCAAACAGGAATAATTAATCATACACAGAATAGACTGAGGTTTGTTTGTGTGTGTGTTTGCAGCTTAAAATAATGCACTGAAATCTCTCAATCTGTTTTGTTCTCAATCATAGGTGGAGAGGCATAATTTATCACTTACCAAGCCAAAAAAGACACCAAGCCATAGCAAAACAGTGAAAAAAGCAAAGGAGAAGCCTGTCGCTGGGAGCCAACCTGCCAAGAAGAAAACCTCAGTGAGCAACCAGGAGCCAAAGCCAGAGGGAGGCGTCACCAAGAAGAGCAAAGAAATGATCAACAGACTAGCTGAGGCAAAAGATTAAGTGCACTTTTGTGTTTTTTTCTGTCTTTATTTTTGGGCAGAGGGGTTGAGGAGGCTATAATACAGAATAGAGGACTCTCATCCCCTTGTTCATGACCTTAATCTAATGGCCTGACTCTGATGGTGTCTTTACCTACGTATTGTAGTGGATCAAGGCTTGTCTGCTTGATTTGTCTTGACTTGTCTGGTCTATTACGAATCTATCTTTGCTTTCGCCTCACGTCTGCTCCCTTTCCATACACATCAATAGCTTTTCTCTGTGGCAAAGATGATTCACCCATTCCCTGATGCATGCGGCCCCTGAACAAATGGCCTTATTATATGAAATAAGGTTTTTGCTTTCTCTTGCATTGAAAGATAGTTATTGCAGACAGGATCGGTTGTTTCTTTCTTTCAAGCAATCTCATTTAATGTGAGTTTGAAGTATATGGACCACTTGAATTAGCATTGTTGCCATGAGACATCTAAAGATAAATAATATATACAGTATATATGAAATTCTGACTACACTGAATATGGCGCAGTGTGAGCGAAAAATCTTCTTGTTTATTGGTTATGACACAAATCTGATGGAAATCATGTGGCGCTTTGTCATATCCAGTATTGACCGATGCTTCTGTGGCGCGATTTGATGCGAATGACAATGGTCACGTTTGGTGTTAAGCCCAAATATAGAGTTTAGTGCAGTGTTTCCCAACCCTGTTCCTGGAGGCACACCAACGGTGCATATTTTGGATGTCTCCCTTATCTCAGACCCATTAACTTCAGCTTTTGGAATCTCTTTTAATGTACTGATGAGTTGATTCAGGTGTGTTTGATTAGGAAGAGGTTGAAAATGGGTACTGTTGGTGTGTCTTCAGAAACAGAGTTGGGAAACACTGCCTTAACACTGGTTTAGTGAACATGCGCAATTGAATTAACAGCCTTTAAAAGGATATCCCAGTTGATATTGTGGGAACACATGTCTAGAAAGATTCAGTTTGTGCGTATTATCTAAATTATGAGCAATAAAATGTGTTTAGGATTGTATAAAGAAGAAAAGGGAGTATTTTCTCCTCACAATTCTCAACAAAGTAGCGAATGTTGCTTTTGCTGTCTTCAGTAATTTGTTGTTTCGATGGCCACACCGTATCAATATAGATATGCTCAAAACTTGTTCGGTATTGTTGGTTAGTATTTTAAAAATATTAATAATACTAAACAGGTATTTCTTTCATATGATTTCTGTATTTTTGTTTATGTTTGTCCTTAAACATTCAGAGGTGACTTTATATTTTCCGGAACACCTAGTTCTAAAAGGTACAAAGATATCTTAAGAGTACTGTGAGAATTTAGGAAAATGCTGCCATTGGGAGGTTTGAAATGAAAGCATTTTTTTTATAAACAATCATATTAACTTGAACACTATTAACTATTTAATATTATTTTTCCTCATATTTGGGTTTGCTATTAATTGCCAATATGTGTTATGTGGATGTGAGTTGATATTTAGAATAATTATCTCATTTTATATACATTCGAAGACAAAATGATAATCCCCGTAAAATTTTTATATTACTTTTATATTAAAATCCAAAATCAAACAAAATGTGCTTCAGGGGTAATTAATGTGTCAGTGCTCTTTAGATAAGGGATTCATAAAGATAAACAACAAAATCATTAGTCCAAGGCATTCGAAAAGTAAGTGAAAAAGCTAAATAGCCTTTAATAATAGCCATGTTCATAAAGGCTTTTTAGCTTTTGTTGTTTTCTTTTATATATTATATACATTAACAATAAATTAAATAAATATATTAAATAAATATATTTAAGGTCAGTAATTTTTTGATTGGCTGCAATACAAACCACTGTTGTCTAATGACTTGCCCAATTAAGTTAACTTACCTAGTTAACCTAATTAGTTAAGCCTTTAAATTGCATTTTAACCTGAATGCTAGTGTTTTGCAAAATACCTAGTAAAATATTACATCACAGCAACAACAAAAGAAAAGTCATTAGAGTCATCACAGCAAAGACAATAGAAATTAGGCATTATAAATGAGTCATTAAATCAATGTTGATTAAATAAAATGTATTGGAAAAAAATCTTATCTCTGTAAAGCAGCACTTGGGAAATATTACTATTGCACAGGAGGTCTGATCATTTTTTTTATTAAGCTTTATTTATTCATTCATTTATTAATTCACTCACTCACTCATTCATTCATTTATTTATTTATTTATTTATTTATTTATTTATTTATTTATTTATATTTAATTTTTTTATTCATATATTCATTTATTTATTTTTTAATGAAAACAAAAATGGAAAAAAAAAAACACAATTCATACATTTTAAAGAAATAATATGAATCTGTATTGTTAAAATTGCAAAAAAAAGTATTGGTACTGTACTGAATTTAAATTAGTATTGAAAATTCTTACACTGTAAAATAATGATATGATCAATTAATCCTGACAGCATATGTTTTTAGTTAATTGTAACCTATTAAACTAACTTAATCATGTTCTAACTTAATTTTATAATTTACACAAGCTATTTTAAATCAGTTTAACATAATATAAGTTCAATGGACTCATAAGGTTAATTTGATTCAGCTTAAAAAATTAAGGCAAGCAGGATCTCTGTAGGTGTGTCTCAAATTGTGTGCTTATGCACTATTCTGATCCATTTTCTTTTTGTATTAGTGCAAGTCATGCGATAACGCTTATCTAAGAGAAAACAAGCAGGTTGTGTGTATACACTACTTGCCTACTGTTCTACTGATGAAATTTACATTGCAACTACTGTATCTATGCTTAAATGCAAAAACTGGAGTATACTAAAGACAGCAAAAGTACATATGTAAAGAAATTGAAATCAGTGTAGGGGAAATATTTAATATATTATAATCTACAGAATAGTCACTTTTTAAAAAACGTAACTAAATGTGTTACTTTTTAAGGACATAATGTGAATATATGTGCTGTTATTTTATTGTAATTTGGGTTTTTAACTTTTTTAAAGAGTAAGGTAGGCTTAAAGTTGTAATATATTACGTTTCATCCAACACTGATAAAAATATATCTACTTTAAACTATCCAAAACCATTGTTATCGCTCATAACCTTTGCAGAACCAAATCACAGACCCTGCTTAGGTTTAATATTACTAGTGCACATGTGTCAAGCACCAGTGTTTGTGCACACACACATACATTGTGCATTTGACGGCACATGTATGTTATTGTTAGCATACGTGGACATTTTTCACCACACATCTGGATTGCGAGATCGTATTCGGGCACGATAACTGCATGTTTTAAGATCGTTTGACAGTGTTACACCACAAATTAGCAGTTAGATGTCGAATGAGTAAACAACACGTTTAGCAAACCAACACGATCTAGCTTTTACCTTCAACGATCAAAATGAGTATTTCACTTCTTTAGACGACAGACTTTTTAAACAAATTGAGGCATGGTCTCTTTTTAAAGTGTGATTGTAGTGTAGAGCATTATGCAACATATATTTATGCTTCGCTTGCTCTGCTCACAATGAAGCAACATTCAGATGTGATCTCATGCTAATGTAATAACTCAATTCGCTGATGTAAACCTAAAAACTGCCTGCTTTGCTTTCATATCACCCATGACTGATGCAGTGGAGGTCCGTGTGATTGTCAGACAGACCCATTCCTGTCATAAGCCTTGTTTTCATCCACCTACTTGTATGCAGATTTTAGTGTATTGCATAAAGAACGCTGAATGGACAGTCTAAGACGCGCTCAGTTGAGTCTGATAATTGTTTTAATCTGATGAAAGCGCATTTCCTGAATAAATTCTTTATGTGCGGTGGCACGGTGGCTCAGTGGTTAGCACTGTCGCCTCACAGCAAGAAGGTCGCTAGTTCGAGTCCCGACTGTGCCAGTTGGCATTTCTGTGTGGAGTTTGTATGTTCTTCCCATGCTCGTATAGGCTTTACTCCTGGTGCTCCGGTTTCCCCCACAGTGCAAAGACATGTGCTGTAAGTGAATTGGGTAAACTAAATTGGCCGTAGTGGATAAGTGTGTGTAAATGTGTGTGTGTGTGGGTGTTTCCCATTACTGGGTTGTGGCTGGAAGGGCATCCGTTGTATAAAACGTATACTAAAATAGTTGTAGGTTCATTTCGCTGTGGCGACCCCTGATAAATCAGAGTCTAAGCCGAAGGAAAATTAATGAATGAATTCCTTGACACACAGCAAAAAACGTATATAATTATGCTTCAGTTACATCTGATTGGATAATTAGACTAAGTAATTTAATCCCAGACCACCTCAAATGTTGTTTTAATACTACTACAAACACCTTTAGGGAAAGTTCTTCAATAAAAATGACTTTGTATATTTACCTCGGAGAGAATTGTCTTACACAATTGTTACTCTAAACATTAGGTACAGATCACAACACCATGATTATCCTGCAAGCATGTTTTGTGTTTAAAAGAAGTCTATTAGTTGGTGCCAATAGCCTAGTGGTTACTGCGTCGACACATAGCACTAAGGTGCTCACGGCGACCTGAGTTCGATTCCTGGCTTGAGGTCTTTTGCCGACCCTTCCGCTATCTCTGCTCCCCACACTTTCCTGTTTGTAAAAATCTCCACTGTCCTCTCCCAATAAAAGTGAAAACCCCTAAAAAAACAATAGTCTAATATACATCTAAAAGACATCTAAACATACACTGTTAAAATGAAGGGTTGCACACAATTCATTCATGTTGTCCCAACACAAATCGATTCAGTTCACTTAATAGTTTTACAAATTTTAGGGAATTGAACATAAAACTATTTAGTAGTCCACAAAAAACCCCTTAGGAATTGTGTTATTTCAGCTCATTTTAAACAAATAGTTTGAACAAGCAGCAGAAATTTTCTTTAAAAAATCAGTTAAGTGAACTTAATAGTTCCAAGTTGGAGGAGAAATGCATCAAATGTTTTAAGTAAAATCAACTTGTCACTTTTAAGGCATTGGGTTTACTCACTGTTTTAGGTAATTGCTTTTTAGAGTGCAAGTTGTTTTGGGTCAACTAAATTCTTTTATGTTCAATTTACTTAAATCTGTAAAACTATTAAGTTAACTTAATCAATTCGTGTTTAGGCAACATGAAGGTATTGTGTGGAACCGAACATTTATTACACTCTAAAAAGTGATTAGTTACTTAAAGTGAGAAAACCAATTGCCTTAAAAGCACCAAGTTGACTTTACAAAAATAATGTAAGTAAACCCATTGTAACTCGGAACTGTTAAGTTTACTTAATTTTTATAATCATGCTAATTGTACTCATTTAAAAAAAGTAAACTAATCACTTTTTCCAATAAATCTTTTTTATATTCGTTTTTTCCCCAGCTTTTCTGTATCTAGCAAAATGACATACAGTAAATAATTCTGCTCTTTCGTACTCCAGTGTTTCTTCTAAATTCCATACAGGCTATAATTGTAGATTTTATAGACTTAATGAAGCGCCAAATATGTAATATTGTAATAATTACAATAATTATTTGAAAACAGACGTGATAAAATAGTCTGACACTGTAAAAAGGAATTTGTTGATTTTAAAAAAGTGAGTACAATTACCATAATTATAAAAATCAAGTCAACTTCACAGTTCCAAGTTACAATGAGTTTACTTACATTATTTTTGTCAAGTCATTGCTTTTAAGTTGCTTTTAGGGCAATTGGTTTACTTGCTTTAAGTAACTTATCACTTTTTACAATGTAGACAGCTTAGCTAAAAAAAGAAGCTAAATTTGGGCAGTCAGTGAAAATAGATGTTAAGGAAGAGCTCAAAACTACACTGTCAAAAATAAGTTGACTCAACTTAAAATTTTAAGGCAACAAACTTCAGGACAATTCTGAGTTTACTCAACTTAAACCAAGTCAGGTGAAGTAATTGGGTTGAAAGTTGAGTAAACTCAAAAATGTCCTGAAGTTTGTTGCCTTAAAATGATCACATGTGAAGTCTGTCCAATCTGTCTGTTTGATGACTAGTTTTTGAACTATTCTTCAGATTTTCACTGACAGCTCAAATTTAGCCTGAGTTTTAGACAAACCATCTATGTTTACATGTCTACACTTAAAGAAATATTTTGCTGCTTGTTCAAAGTACTTAATTATAATGAGTTGAATCAACACAACTCAATGAGTTAAATCAAGTTTTTGGGGGAATATCGATTGTTTTATGTTCAATCAACTTATGTAAAAAACAATTAAGTTAACTTAAACAACTTGTGTTGAGACAACATGAAGGAATTGCTTGGAACCCAGTATTTGTACACCCACTATACTGTAAAAAATGCAGGATCCCACACAACTCATGCATGTTGTTCTGACTCAAATCTATTAAGTTAATTGATTTTAACAAATTTAAGTGGACTGAACATAAAAGTAGGGATGCACCGATATGGATTTTTGGGCGTGATAGCCCATACATGCGCTCGTTATAATCAATATACATAAGCCGATCAAACTGAATACAATCTTACATCAACAGCAAATGGCAAGCAAGGTGTTGATAATAACAAATAATGAAATTAGATTACAAACAACCCAATGAGTTGTTTAGCACATGTACATCTCTGCTATTATGTTTACACATGTATTTTTTTCCTGAGGCGATTCAAACCAAAATACAGATTGACACTCTATCAAACATATGTACAATGATAAGGAATATGGTTACTTACTGAGTTTTTAACACACAGCAATACCACATGAAGGAAGGACAGACTTTGAAGGAATAAACAATGTGAGGAAAGCTTAGTTATAGTGCCTTGGACAAGTCTGAACAAGTTTCGCCCACGCATGTGCGAGACAGGCAGTTCTGTACAATTACGTAATTTATCGGCTTAAAGATATCAGCATAATTTTGACATCAGACCGATAATGATAACATTAAAAATAGCTTTTATCGGCCGATAACAATATGGCTGCCGATATATTGTGCATCGCTACATAAAACAACTAAGTTGTCCCCCAAAAAATCTAGAATTGTGTTGTTTTAGCTTATCTTAAATAAGTAGTTTGAACAAACAACAAAAAATGTCGATCTTTTTTTGAGTGTATTAGACATTTACTTTGGTGGCAAAAAATGGTTTCCCCGCTGGCAGAAAGTTTAATATGAATTATTCTAATTTTGAGCTAGAATTGTTTATTCTAATGTCTTGAACACATGTGATGGTAACATCGTTTTAATCGTTTATCGTTTTATTCGTAAACATTGTGTGCGATACATTAAATTTGTGCATAAAGTACAATCGCTTTGGATGAAAACATAGCTATACTGTCATCTGTATGTCAATAATCAATTATTGTAAGTGGGTCTGGAGGGGTGAGAGCCCTCTCAGTGTTCATCTACAGCCCCTTGGTCCCGAGCTCCTCCTGGGTCGTCCTACACGTGCTGTGGTCATTTCTAGGTGCTATTCTCAAGCTATGCTTTCCATTACGGCAGTGCCTGTATATTGAGCAACATAGGGCCATCAGATGTGGGCATTCTTAAGTGTGATGTGCTTGTGTTGTGAGCTTGCATCGAATGAAACTGATTAAAATCATTAAAGCTATGCATTTGTGATGTTGTTTGTTGATCAGTCTCTTTTTTGGGGAAATCGTAACACAATTGTATTGTTGATGCTAAGTTCTATTAGGTATGGAATTATTGAAGACAAGCCATTGAATTACTAATAGAATATAATGCACATCTGAGGTGTGTTCTGGGGATGCATTATACTCTAATAGTTCAACAGACCAGAGTCAGTTATTTTGATTATATCATCGCATCATAATGAACTACCTCAAGACATGGGCGATTTATAATTGCAGCAAACTGTTTGGAAGCATTAAAAGTGTCCAAGAAGATGTCCAAAATCTTTACACGCATTGACCCAGAGACTGTTTAGATGCATTTTACTTATGAGAAGATGACGAATATTTACTTTATGATGACTGAAATGGCCTCAAACACCCAGCAGGCACAAGGCGTCAACATCATGTCAGATTGACGTTGTACCCCAACGTTGTGGGTATGTTGCATTTTGTTTTGATAATGAAAATCAGGTTGACGTCAGAACTCAACATCAGGCCAATGTCATTGTCCAACGTCCAACCTAAAATCAACCAAATATCAACATCTAATGATGTTACAACTTATCGAGAAACGTTACCGCTACGATGTCTGTAAGATGTTGGATTTTGGTTGCCAAACTTGATGAATAAATGTCAGTATTTGACTTCAATATGACTTAGATATGATGTAGGTCTTACTTACGTAGATACCTTTACTCTACTTGCACTACATTTCTGGGCAAGTAATGGTACTTTTACCTAAGTATGATTTTTCGGTACTCTTTCCAGCACTGGTTACCACACAAAGACACAATTCAGATGTTGTATTTCAAGACATTTGTCAGGATTTTGTCCTCAAATTGCTCCTGTGTGTGGGACTGGTTTCTTTGATTTTTTGACAAGATTTTGACTGTTGCAGGCTTCAAATATTCATCAGCCAATAGGAATCAAGTATTCAACAGCCATGTAGTATGAAAAAATCTAATTTTTTGTACAGTACTGTAGCAAATGTTAAAATTAACTATGTAACTATGTTAAATTAATATGTTTTAGTTGCCTTAATGTTAAAATTAGTTATGACATTACTAAAAGATACAAGTTCATATTTCAAATCATTTTAAAGAGCATATCATGAACATCTTGTGTTTACAGTTAAGTGTTATAACTACATCCCCAGTGCATCCACCAACCCAGAAAACTTGAATCTACAAGCATTTATCTACAAGCATTTGAAAGAACAAGCTTCTTAGATTTTGCCCCCCTGGTGATTTTTCCTTTACAATGTTTGCACCATAAAAAAAACATTACAATTGCGCTGTTGTTAAATAAACATATGAGCCTCCATTGACTTCTGACATCTGATCCACTGAGGACATTCATTACATTTTTTTAAAGTTTGGAGAAGAATGCCAGTAAAGTGTTATATATATATATTTAAACAACAGTTCTGTCTGCTTCCTGGTTCTTGAATCTGATTGGCTGATAGCCGTGAGATATTCTGCAATAACAGCACTCGTCCAGCCTCTTCACCCTTCTCCTTTGTATTACTCCGCCCACATACAGCGACAAGAGGACACTCTACAGTTTGACAAATATTGCTGCCGTTGAGCAACATAATGTACTTTTTAGGCTTTTTTAGTCGAGAATGTAGTTGTTTAGATTGAAACTATGCAGTTTATTTATAAAGATAGTGCCTATTTTGAAATATTTATAATTTCTGAGAGACAGCACGTCGGCGTCCATTAGCCAAAGATGGTTGACGTTGTCTATCCACAACATGGCACCAGGACTGCATAATAAGCCCTTGCTTAGAATATTAAAACAACATGTTTTCTAACTACAGCTGATCAAATCATTATTAAACTGGTAAGTGATATTCTAAGTCGATCTCTCTCTTTTGTATAGATTGCAACTATGAAGAATCATAGAATCATTCAAACACTAACGTCTAAAGTGACGTTGGTGAATTAGTAATGGCTTCTGCTGTTTTGACGTCAGCTGCAGATGTAAATGAATGGTGGAAGAAAGTAGTTCCTAATACAAAAGGGTTTTTACTCTTCGTGTTTGATTTTCTTTTCTATATACACGATTGTGCTGCCGAACTGTTGTAGAAACGCAATATCACACTCGTAGCAGTGCGATATGGCTGTATATCAGCACTGGTGGGACGCTAAGGCACTCGGCTCCCACCGGTGCTGATATACAGCGATATCGCACTGCTACTCATTGCTCATATATTTATACACCAGACTGCTTCACTAATGAGGGTCAGTTCAAGGATTAAGGAAGAGTCAATACCAGCTCTTTCTGCTTCATCTCTAAAACAAGTATTACTTGCTATATCGAGAAAGTTTGTAAACTTCATTTGAATGTGCTTGTTAATAGGGCTAATGACTATATGCCCTGATATACTTCAGAAGAAATCGAAAAAAGAGCAAAAATTACACAACACAACAGCTCACCAAGGTCGAGTAGCAGAGTTGGTACAGATGTATCCGCACCTGTATGATCGATCACGAAGAGATTTTTAGGACTCACACTGGACGAGAAGCACTGACTTCAGTCTGACATTGGTTTTTGTTGCATCCTAACATTGGTTTGATGTCAGGCTGATGTTGGCTTTAGCCTAACATTGGTTTGTAACGTTAGTCTGACATTGGTTTTCGATGTCTTCTTGACATTGTTTATGACGTCAATCTGACATGTTTGTGATGCCAGTTTAAAGTTGGTTTCAGCCTGAGATTGGCTTCTGACGTCAGCCTGATTTGAATGTTATCACTTGATTGAATGGGTGTTATCAGTGGTTATCAGCTGATAGATATGGGCCAGTATGGTTTAATCAGCTATAGATCATCTCCAACCATACTCTACCGCTATTCAGCATATTTACATTTTCAAAATACATAATTCAGTATGATTTATTAGCTAATTTTATTGGTTTATTTGAAGGGATATGTTGTTTGGTCTCCACAATCTTGTGAATTCAGGACTTCACGCTAACACACACATATGATTAAAGGGGACTCTATAAACATAATGCTTTTTATACAATACAAATGGTATATAATTGTAGTTCAATTAATGTTACTATTTGTATTGTTTTATCTCAGTTCTAAAAATAGTTTTTTATCTTGAAATTACCCAGTCAGGAAAAGGATTTTTTTTTAAAAGTAAATAATTTTTCAATTAGACTAAATACATAGATTTTATGTGATGCTATTGATTAAACCTCAGACAACGAGCCAGTTGACGATTATGGTTTTGCTGGCCTGCAGTGTCAAAAAGGAGGATCACAGATGCACGGAACCCCTGACTCAGTCGTCCTTACAAAATCCAATAAATAAT
This sequence comes from Danio aesculapii, assembly GCF_903798145.1. Lineage (NCBI taxonomy): Eukaryota > Metazoa > Chordata > Actinopteri > Cypriniformes > Danionidae > Danio > Danio aesculapii. Next base: position 28,585,236 of record NC_079449.1, on the reverse strand, counting down.
TCAAGATCGGGCTCTGCATAGTGCTGGAAAACTGAAGTGGCACGCATACTGTTACTGCAAAGTGAAAATGTGGAGACTATATGATAATGACTCAGGTAAAAATGTCAAGAAAAAACTATTCCATTAACACTCAACTCACACGTACTGTGGGTATTGAACTTACCTTGGTGAAGTACAAACAGCAACACAAGGAAGAAAACTGACAAAACTGAGAAAGAACTGTCGAACTTTATGAGAATGCAGACTGAATGTTTAGAATGGGACGTCACTGGCTGATCTGATCATAAGTGCTGAAGAGTTTAAAGGTGTGTTCGACTTCATGCAGCACTGCGCAGATCGATTGAAATCTGTCTTAAATCGGTCCATGCCAGCAGGGGCACAACTGCACTTTTACCAAAGAGCATAGAACGACCAAGAGGCGACATTCTGTTGCTATTTGGGAAACAGCCACTAGATGCCGCTAGTGTCATGCGGCGGCCATTTTGGAATGAAAATTCCAATAGGAAAAAAGCACGGATAACTAACATTAGACAGAATGAATTAAAATATTGAATTAAATATGAGTTAAAATGAGTACATCCCCTTTGAAAAGTAACATTCTAAAACAATATCCCAATAAAAAAAGAAAATTTCCAAAACGTTGACAAGACTAAGGTTAATGCATCTGATATCTAAAATATCTGTTTCACATAAAACATAAAAGTAAGGTTAACTAACTTAATGACTATTTTTTTTTGTTTTACTCAAATTAGGGTGAAGCAAAAAGGAGTATACACAACAAAAACTATACATTATCTGGTAGTTTGTATGGCCTTCATGATTTTTAATGACAGCGTTAAAACATCATGAATAAAAATAAATAAAAATAAAAAATAAATATATTTGGAGAAAGTTGCTTTTTAAATAAAAATTGTATTAGTCTTTTTTTAACAGACAACACTTGAAAAAATACTATGTCCTATTATAATATAATACTCCAACAAAAAGTGCTCTTAATCTGTTATCAACATCCCATTTTGAAAGTCATGTTAATTTAACAGTGCGTAAACTATTAAATTAAAGTAATTTTAAGTAATTTCACCTAAAAGTTACAGTTTCAAGAAAACAAGTATAATTAATAGATTAAACATTAAGTCTGTAAAATAAACTATTTAAAGTGCTGATAATCACCAGTCTATGATTGAAAGTGTTGTATTCTCGTCTTTCAGGTTGTAATTCAGCTTTAATACGCTGACACTCAGAACGGAACAGCAACACCCACGTGAAATAAGGCTCAGCTGATTTAGTTGTTTCCTAGTGACATTAAAAAAAGCGCTTCTGTTTTTCTTGTCATCAATCAAGGCAATGCGGTTTGCCTCAAGTTTTTGGAATGAAAAAGTGCGTGCAGAAACAGTAACATGTGCAACCACACGTGCATACAGATGTATTTTGTCAAAGAAGCAAAATGAAAGAAGGATATTTCTGGTCACAGTTTGACACAGATGAGTTGACAAACCAGAGCTGATGCTGAACGCCTCTGTGCTGTCTAGAGCCGCGTCATAAACTCAACAAATAGGCTATAGATGATTTAGTGTTCAACCAACAAACCAACCTTGTTTCCATTTGAAAAATTACCGTTATTAATAGTTCTTATATTATATTAATTTATTAATAGCCTACATAGCCTAATCTACCAATCAAATAAATCCAAAGTTTTTCTTGATTTTTGCATAATGAACTTCGCACCAACCTAAGGCTTTCATTTTACAGCTTAAAACGTGTATGCAAATTAATGCAATACCATATGTAAACAACAAAATTGTTATATGCTATGTAGTAGCCAATACTTTACAAAAAGTCAACATAAGGCTCATTGTCATTGTCTTTCATTACACGTAGCGCGTGCACACATGGGGCTCTATTTTGACGATCCATGTGCAAAGTGCAAAGCGCTGGGCGCTACGCATTAAGGACATGTCAGAATCCACAATTGCTATTTTAAGGATGGAAAAATCAGCTTTGTGCCATGGCGCATGGTCTAACAGGGTTGAGCTTATTCTCTTAATGGGTTATGGGTGTGTTTTGGGAATAAACCAATCAGAGTCTCATCTCCCATTCCCTTTAAGAGTCAGTTGCGTGGTGCCATGGTGAATTTGCTATTTACATGGCGGACTTTGTAAGTGGAAAAACTGAACCCCTCACTAGCAATAAAACAGTTAAATAGAGCTTCTACAGCACGAGAATGAGCTGGACTATAGACCTGATTTGATCTGGTCTATTGAACAGTCTATTTAAGTTCCTCAAAATAGCAACGTGTCAGCAATGCGTCTCAACAAGCCTTCTTTTTTAGACCAGAACGCCTATATGTGCACATTTGAGCGCAAATGTATTTGCTATTTAAAAAGCGTGGTGCAAAATGTCAAAACGACTTTTGCGCCAATCTGAAACTAGCAAACAACAATTGCGTCCCGCCTAGTGTGAAGATGCTCTGTTATGTTCTGTATGATGTTCGCATGTTAAAATAAATCAGTATTTTAAAATGCAATATTTATTGTGTCACACAATAGGCATGTCAATTTTTTATTTAATTAATATTTTAATATTAATCTGTTAACGGTTAACATTCGGTTTTCGGTTGGCAAAATTAACCAAAATGAGCAGTAACCCTAAGTCAAATAATATATCTTCTTTAGTAAAAAATAACAGACCTATAGGTATACATGACAGACGGCACAATCTAACTAAAAACATGCTTGCTGTAAACTAGGCTACATTATTTGAGCATTCGTTATGATATTGTCATTTCCTTTTAAATTTTAAGATTTTTCTTTAAAATCTGCAATAGGCTACTATTGACATCGTTGGTAAAATAATCAGCCTTTTATTAAATTTATTAAATTAAAGCCTGATATTTTGATGAAAACTAAACCATCTGTTGCCAGTTTTACTTAATAATCCATCTCCAAATCATGCCGTGAGTGAGACGGAGAAAGTTCAAAACAGTGCCCGCTTATACGCTTCAGCGCCAAAGCACAAACTGGTCTGTTAAATAAAATATTAATATAAATAAAATTACAGTGAAATACTCACAGTTTCAGAGTAGCCTATATTAGGCTAAATCATTTTCTGTTTATGGCAATCCATATTGCGCCTGTCAGTTTCACTTTTATTAATTTAATCAACTACTTTGACCACAATGGGCCAGGCTTTAAAACTATTCGCAGCACTTAAAAGTATTCCCCTTAGAAGAATAAACTCATTGTAAGAATAATTTTACGGAGCGGCGCACGTCCAAAATAGCAGCTCATAAGGAAGAAATAAGTGCGTTGAGGATCTGCCCAATGTATTATTGAAGCTTTTCTGATTAAACATTTCAGGTAGGCCTACTTTGTGTGTGAAGAGCAGGTAATAACCCTCTCTAATTCATTATTGCAAATGCGATCTGATCTAACAGACACAGCACAACATGATGTGGAAACAGCAATGAACTCCTGCTAAATCTGTTGTGTCAGATTTAGAGGTGAAGCGTCTAGATGCTGCAGAAGAAGTAGCAGCCAAACAAGCTGCATATAATTCTTTAATGGCAGAAACAAAGCAAAAATAGAAAATAAAACCACTAGAAGAACAGCATAAAAAAGCCCTTGAAATTGAGTTTAAAGAATTAGAGCAAATTCAAGCACAGAAGGATTTGAAAGTAGCTCAAGCTAAACTGTTAATAGTTAATAGTGAAGAAGTTGAGAAAAGGACCAGCTCCTCAAAAGAATGTAGTAGTGCAAGTGGATCAGAGTTGTCTCAAGGAAATGAAAGAAAAAAAGAAGTTAATTAAAATGAACAATACGGGACCACAAAAACATCAATTGAAGCATCAACTTCTGAACTATCTGTTCTTAATCAAGCACTTTAAGATGGCATAACTGAGAGCAAACGTCCAGTTTCAGAGCTTCCTATTTTTACAGGTGATCCCATGCACTTCATTGAGTTTAAACAATCCTTTATGGTGCTTATTGATAAGAAAAGGACTTCCTCTGCTGATAAGATGTTTTATCTCAAGAAGTCTGAGATGTTTTATCTCAAGAGTGGGCCTGCTAGGAAAGCCTTGGATGGCACTTTCATCAGAACTGATGATGAAGTCTACAAAGAGGCTTGGGATAAGTTGAATGATCGGTACGGCCATCCATTTGTTATTCAAAAGGCATTTAGAGAACGTTTAGCAAATTGGCCTAAAATACACCCAAAAGACGCCATGGGACTTCAAGCTTTCTCAGATTTTCTGATTGTATGTTGTGGTGTATTACCTCATGTTAAGGGTCTTCAGATCTTAAACGATTATCAAGAGAATCAAAAACTTGTGCAAAAATTACCTGATTTGGCAATTAGTAGATGGAATCGTCAAGTCACACAACCTATCGCTAATAATCATGAATACCCCACTTTTGAAGAATTTGCCGTTTTTGTGTCAACTGAAGCAGATGTAGCATGTAATCCAGTTACTTCCTTCCATGCTCTTCATAATTCAGGATATACGGATGAGAAGGTAAATCTGAAAGAAGTCAAGAAAAATAGAGTATGGAGTTTTGCTACTCAATCAAACATGGAAGAGAATCAACATGTGATTAAGCCTTTCGAACAAAATTCGATGTATGATCTGTCAGAAAATTAATCATCAACTTGACAATTGTCCTAAGTTTCTCAGTAAACCACTGGAAGAACGACGGCAATACATCCAAGAGAAGAAGCTTTGTTATGGATGCCTGAAGTTTGGCCACAGCGCAAAGGAATGTCGCTATAGTCTAACATGTGATACCTGTAACAAGAAGCATTCAACTAGTTTGCACGATAACAACTTTGTGAAAATGGTAAGGACTTCATCTTCTGCAGTTCAAACGCAAAAAGGTCCTGAAGGTATGGCGAATGCAGTGACATTAAATGTAGCTGGAGAAGAACCTGGTGTGTATACTTCAATGAGCGCCTCTGTTTGAGTATCTGCAAAACAAAATCTAAGATGTGAACGATTGGTATATGCGCTGCTGGATTTTCAGTGACACCACTTTCATTGATAAAAGTGTGAATGATTCATTGCAAGCTACAACATTTCCAGTGAAACTAAAGCTGGCAACCATGCTTGGAAAGGACACAGTGCTTCAAAGTAAGAGAGTGACCGGACTTAAGGTGAGAGCTTATAAGTCTAGTGACTATATCGATTTACCATAAACTTATACTAAAGATTGTATACCAGCAAATCGCAGCCATATTCCCACACGTGAGGTTGTTGAACATTGGAAGCATCTTTCAGTCATCGCAGACAAAATACCTCCACTACTGGATTGTGATGTTGACCTATTAATCGACTACAACTGTTCAAGATCAATGATTCCCCAAGAAGTGATAGCAGGAGGAGACAACAAGCCCTATGCCATTCAAACGGATCTTGGATGGAGTATAGTAGGTTGATCACCACGCTCTGACTTATTTGCTGTTAGTAGATTGTGTCATCGTATAACGGTAGAGGAGCTTCCTTCTATCACACCTGCCAACATAATACGGACCCTTGAGAGTGATTTTAAAGATGTAGAAGAAGAAACTGTCAGAGTATTTCAAGATGATATTCTCTTTTTTGAGAGATTGAAGTCCGGCATAAGTAAAAATATTGACGGTCACTACCAAATGCCCCTTCCCTTCAAAGCAAGGCCGAAACTGCCAAATAACAAACAATGTGCTATGGTTAGACTTGATCACCTCAAGGGAAGATGACAAGAGAGGAACCGTGTATGAAAAGTTACAATCAGTTCAGAAGTGAAATCTTTCAGAGAGGAGATGCTGAAGAAGTGTACAATAGTGGTAAGGAAGGAGAAGCATGGTACCTACCTCATCATGGTGTTTTTCATCCAAAAAAGGCAGACAAACTGCGTGTGGTCTTCGACTGTTCTTCAAGACACGAAGGTTCATCCCTAAACGATCATTTACTTCAAGGTCCTGATCTGGTAAACAGTTTGCACGGTATTCTATGGAGTGTAACGTGTGGATATGTATGAACTATATCATGTGTGTGTATGTTTTTTTTTTTTTTGACTTGTTGGATGGAAACGCTGCTTTATTCGCACGTCTTTTATGCGACATTCCAGTTTTGGACATATATTTAATTAGCATTTTTAGATGATAACAGCTATTCACACTGCACAGCTGTCCCCTTTCATCCCTATGTACCTGTAGGTGAACAGCTCCCCCAGGTGTGGCCATGGGCATACATCCTCTGCCATTTCTTCCTCATTTCTGTATTCTTCAGATTCATTATTGCTATCTTGAATCTCCATATGTCAATCAATAACTTTGTGACTGTATGATGACGGTCAACTCATGTAAATCTGCTCTAGCCTGAGCTTGTTTTTCGGTTCCAATGTGTCCCAGGCTTTTCATTGGTCCGTTAAGATGAGATTTTTTTATTGGCTACCAAAATGCTGGTCAGTGGTTGAAATATTAATTAAATTACAGTACTCTGTAACGAATTGTGATTTTAAAAGTAACGAAGTAGATTACTCAGCTTAATCTGTACTCAAGTACAAGTAAAATTACAGACTTAAAATTATACTCATGGAAGTACAAATACCTCAAAAAATTTATTTAATTACAGTAACGTGAGTAGTTGTAATTCGCTATTTCCACCACTGGTGTGTATATGTATGGAGTGTATCATGTTCTTTCGTTGTATGGGTTCATCAACTCCCTGTAGCTCAGTGGGTACGTGGCTTACCTCTAAAACCAGAAACCCAGGTTCTATCCTAGGGCCTGACAAGTGTGTATCATGTGTGCATATGTATAAAGTGTGTCATGTTTGTATATGTAGGGAGTGTAACGCGTGAATATGTATGGACTATATCATGTGTGCATATGTAGGGAGTGTATCATGTGTGCATGTGTATATGTAAGGGGTGTAACCTGTGTATATGTATGGACTGTATATGTGTGCATATGTATAGAGTGTATCATATGTATGCAGTGTATCATGTGTGCATATATATGGAGTATATCATGTGTGTATATGTAGGGAGCGTAACCTATGTATATGTATGGACTATATCATGTGTGCATATATATGGAGTGAATCATGTGTGCATATGTACGATGTGTATATGTAGGGAGTGTAACATGTGTATATGTATGGACTATATTATGTGTGTATATGTAGGGAGTGTATCATGTGTGCATATGTATAGAGTGTTTCATATGTGTGTTATGTAGGGGGTGTATCATGTGTGCATATGTATGGTGTGTATATCTGGGGGGTGTGTCATGTGTGCATATGTATATATGAAGTGTGTATATGTATGGAGTGTAACGTGTGTATGTATGGACTATATCATGTGTGTGTTTATGTAAAGAATGTATCATGTGTGCATATGTATATTTGGAGTGTGTATATGTATGGAGTGTATCATGTATGCATATATATGGAGTGTGTATATGTATGGAGGGTATCATGTGTGCAAATGTATAGAGTGTATCATATGTGTGCATATGTATGGAGTGTATCATGTTCTATCGTTGTATGGGTTCAACAACTCCCTGTAGCTCAGTGAGTACCTGTCTCACCTCTCACGCCAGAAACCCAGGTTCTATCCTAGTGCCTGACATGTGTGTATATGTATGGAGAGTATCATGGGTGTATATGTATGAACTATATCATGTGTGTGCGTATGTAAATAATGTATAATGTGTGCATATATATAGAGTGTGTATATGTACACATGTATAATGTGTGCATATGTATATATGGAGTGTGTATATGTATGGAGTGTATCTTGTGTGTGTGTGTGTGTGTACGTATGGAGTGTAACGTGACCATAGACCCAGGCTCTATACCAGACCCTGACATCTGTGTATATGTATGGAATGTATCATATTTTCATATGTATAGAATGTATCATGTGTGTATATGGATGGAGTGTATCATGTGTGCATATGTATAGAATGTATTATGTGTTTATATGTACGGAGTGTATCATGTGTGCATATGTATGGAGTGTATCATGTTCTTTCTCTGAATGGGTTCATCAAATCCCTGTAGCTCAGTGGGTAAGTGTCTCACCTCTCACACCAGAGACCCAGGTTCTATCATATTGCCTGACATGTGTGTACATGTATAAAATGTATCATGTGTTTATATGTATGTAGTGTATCATGTCTGCATATGTATAGAATGTATCATGTGTTTATATGTAGGGAGTGTATCATGTGTACATATGTATTGTGTGTATATGTAGGGAGTGTATCATGTGTGCATATATATGGAGTGTGTCATGTGTGCATATGTATGGTGTGTATATGTAGGGAGTGTATCATGTGTGCATATTTATGGAGTGTATCGTGTGTGCATATGTATGATGTGTGTGTATATATATATGGAGTGTATCATGTGTGTATTTGTAGGCTGTGCATGTGTAAAGAGTGTATCATATGTGCATATATTTATATATGGAGTGTGTATTTGTGTGGATTGTATCATGTTCTTTCGTGTGGATTTATCAACTCCCTGTAGCTCAGTGGGTATGTGTCTCACCTCTCACACCAGAGACCACATCCTGACATATGTGACAGAGACCAGAGACACATCCTGACATGTGTGTATATGTATAGTCTATATCATGTGTGCATATATATGGAGTGTGTGTATATGTAGGGAGTGTGTCATGTGCATATGTATGTGTATGGACTATATAAAGTGTGTCTATGGAAAGAGTGTATTATGTGTGTATATGTAGGATGTCCATGTGTATCATTTGTGCATATATTTATATGGAGTGCGTATTTGTATGGAGTGTATCATGTTCTTTCGTTGTATGGGTTCATCAACTTCCTGTAGCTCAGTGGGTACATGTCTCACCTCTCACAACAGAGACCTGGGTTCTACCTGTATAGAATGTGTATATGTATGGTCTATATCATGTGTTTATATGTATGGAGTGTATCATGTGTGCATATGTACTGTGTATATGTAGGGAGTGTATATGTATGGACTATATAAAGTGTGTGTATATGGAAAGAATGTACTATGTGTGCATATTATTATATGGAGTGTAACGTGTGTATGTATGGTCTATATCATGTGTGCATATGTATGGTATGTGTATGTAAGGAGTGTATCATGTGTGCATATGTATAGTGTGTATATGTATGGACTATATAAAGTGTGTGTATATGGAAAAAATGTACCATGTGTGCATATTATTATATGGAGTGTGTTTATGTATGGAGTGTAACGTGTGTATGTATGGTCTATATCATGTGTGCATTTGTACGGTGTGTATATAGACCCGAGTTCTATCCCTGATCATGACACATGTATATGTAAGGAGTGCATCATGTGTGCATATGTATAGAATGTACCATATGTAAAGAGTGTTTCATGTGTGCATATGTATGTACTGTATCATATGTGTAGATGTATAAAATGTATCATGTGTGCATATGGATAGAATGTATCATTTGTATGGAGTATAGCATGTGTGCAGATGTATCATATGTAAAGAGTGTGGCATGTGTGCATATATTTAGATTGTATCATGTGCATAGAATGTTTCATCTGTAGGGAGTGTGTCATTAATATGGAGTGTATCTTGGTCTTTCGTTGTAGGCATCCATCAGCTCCCTGTAGCTCAGTGGGTATGTGTCTCACCTTTCACACCTGAGACCCGGGTTCTATCCCTGATCATGATGTGTGTATATGTATGTAGTGTAGCGTGTGTGCATATGAATAGAATGAATCATATGTAAAGAGTGTGTCATGTGTGCATATGTATTCAGTGTATTATGTATGGAATGTATCATATGTAGAGAGTGTGTCATATGTGTATAGAATGTATCATATATAAAGACTGTGCCATGTGTGCATATGTATAGATTGTATCATGTGTGCAGATGTATAGAATGTATTGTGTGTGTATATGTATGGAGTGTATCTTGTGTGCATATGTATGGACTGTATCATGTGTGCATATGTATAGAATGTATCATATGTAGGGAGTGTGTCATGTGTATGGAGTGAGCATATGTAAAGAGTGTGTCATGTGTGCATGTATATGGAGTGTAGGCTTTCGCTGCAGGCATCCCTGCTCCCTTTAGCTCAATGGGTATGTGTCTCACCTTTCACACCAGAGACCCGGGTTCTATCCCTGATCATGACATGTGTGTATATGTATGTAGTGTACTGTGTGTGCATATGTATGGAGTGTATCATCTGCATATGTATAGAATGTATAATATATAAAGAGTGTGTATATGTATGGAATGTATTGTATGTATGGAGTGTGTCATGTGTGCATATGTATGGAGTATATCTTGTGTGCATATGTATGGACTGTATCATGTGTGTATAGATTGTGAAAAGTGTGTTGTGTGCAGATGTATAGAATGTATCATATGTAAAGAGTGTGGCATGTGTGCATGTGTATATGTATAGAATGTATCATTTGTATGGAGTGTATCATATGTGCATATGTTTAGATTGTATCATGTGTGCATGTGCATAGAAAGTTTCATATGTAGGGAGTGTATCATGGTCTTTTGTTATGTGCATTCATCAACTCCCTGTAGCTCAGTGGGTATGTGTCTCACCTTTCACACCAGAGACCCGGATTTAATCCCTGATCATGACATGTGTGTATATGTATGTAGTGTAGCGTGTGTGCATATGTATAGAATGTATCATATGTAAAGAGTGTGTATGTATGGAATGTATCATATGTATGGAGTGTATCTTGTGTGCATATCTATGGACTGTATCATGTATCATATGTAAAGAGTGTATATGTATGGACTGTATCATGTGTGCAGATGTATAGAATGTATCATATGTAAAAAGTGTGGCATGTGTGTATATGTATGGAGTGCATATGTATAGAATGTATCATGTGTGCATATGTTTAGATTGTATTATGTGTGCATATGTTTAGATTGTATGTATTGATGTGCATGTGCATAGAATGTTTCATTAATATGGAGTGTATCATCAACAATTATGTATAAATTCATCAGCTCCCTGTAGCTCAGTGGGTATGTGTCTCACCTTTCACACCAGAGACCTGGGTTCTATCCCTGATCATGACATGTGTGTATATGTATGTAGTGTATCGTGTGTGCATATTTATAGAATGTATCATATGTATAGAGTGTGTCATGTGTGCATATGTATTCAGTGTATATGTAGGGAGTGTATCATGTGTTTATATGTAGGGAGTGTGTCATGTGTGCATGTGTATAGAATGTATCATATATAAAGAGTGTGTCATGTGTGTATATGTATGGAGTGTATCATGTGTGCAGATGTATAGAATGTATCATCTCCACAAGAACAAGTCCGTTTCCCATCATGGTTTTGGTGGGCGCAGTCTTTTGAGAGCACTGCTGCTGACAGCTCAACCCGAGGTACCCGCCTAGCCGTCGCGAGAGTTTTTGGCGCACGTCAGCGTGACACCAGAGCGAGGCGAACGCAACTCGGACACATTTCTAACCGGCATATCTTGCGGTGATCACCGGTGATCGATTCTCGTCATAAGTGCTGAAGAGTTTAAGGTTGACAAACACACTCACAGGCCTAATATATTCTCTCAAGACATTTGAAAGAAGTCTATTTGCTCAACAGCCCAACTGAAAACAACAACAGTAAAAAAAACAACAATAAAAACCACCGAACACATAACCAAAATTACAAATTGCGAGCATTTACATAGTTATAAATACCCATTTTTTGCAATATTTTGAAATAGATGGTGCATATTACGGAGGAGTGAAGGAGCAACACTTAAATAAAATGAAACAAAAAATCTAATTACTAAAAGTAATTACTAAAAAGACTAAAAACACAAACAAAACAAAGTACATGAAATTCACAAGTCAATAAATACACATAATAACTTATTTTATTCAGTTTAAGTTTTTCTTTGTAAGCAGAAAAGCATTATGTAAATATTTAAAATTACATCTAAATATTGATTATAATCAAATGAACAATATAACAAAAATACATTTTGCATGAAAATGGTTTATGAACTTCCACTTATACTATAACATCTGTCTTCTTGTTCTGGCTCATATGCATTATATGTATATAGATAATAGTTCTATGCTATATCAAAAGTATATTTGCTTTCTGTCTGATATTTCCAAACAATCATCCTGACTTTTATTTTGCCCCTGACCAGGAAACACACGTAATGACCTTCCTCATCCTCTCAAACAAATACATTACCCGCGTTTCCCTCTGTCTGCTCATCCGTTCCGCGGACATAGAGTTTTATATATTTTAATACCCCTAAAGTCAAGCAGTTTTACCGAACAGAGTCTAACGTTAATTCCTCAACACGTTTTAATACCATGTAAATCTTACTCTTTGTTGCTGTCTTAAATGTTTTGCGCTTTCTGAGCCTCGACCAGTTGATGAAACCGAACTAGCAACTGATCTACAAAGCAGACATACCAGAGTAAGTGCATTTAATCTTTCATAATCCATTTGACAGTATACGAATGTTGTAATGCGATATTTTAGCTTTTGTTTTGTGCGGGGAAGGATAAGTAGTTAACCTTGTTTACATTCTGAATCAATACGTCATATGTTTGTTTACACTTTTTGACGTCAGCACTCATAGTCTAACAGCTGTTTTAAAAAGGATGCCCCCCCCCCCCCCTCCAAAATAAATAAATAAAATTAAAATAAATAAAAAATAATAATTTACTCACCCTGCAATTATTACAAACCTTTTTGAGTTTCCGTTTCCTTCTGAGGATTTCAGTTTTCTTTCTGAGGATTTCTGAATTATGGAAACTGACTGACTTTTGACATCCATTGACATCCATAGTAGGATAAATAAATACTATTTTTAATACTATTTTACTATTAATGTCTGTGGTTGGCAGCATTATTCAAAATATTTTCTTTTGTGTTGTCAAGTTGAGTAAATAGTGACAGAAATGGCTATATGCATAGCTAGTGTTTTTCAGCCAATGATAAACTTAATGATAAAGCTTAATGTGAAAAATATTTTCAATTTTAAAAGGTTTCTTTTACAGCATCGATGTTTTAATGTTATTGCAACACATTCAGTTAAACAGACTCAGTTAAATAGACGTTCAGTTAGTTGTTCAAGTGTAAAATGCTATGAAAGTCAGAAACTCCATTGAAAATACTGGGGTAAGATAAACGGTCATATTTTGAAGACATTATTTATTGCAGTGCTTATTGTCCAGTCTGAGACCAACTTCATATCGTATAACTATCAGGCAGTGAAGATCACAGATTTTTAAAGAAATCAGAACTGAAACATGGCAATTTTATAATGGAAAGACAGCTCACCGGAAGCGCTGAGGCTCTCTGGAATTAAAAGTCTGTGCATATTAACCCCATTGTGTTTGTTATTTTTTTTGGTAAACCATCCTTTTGAAACCACGTGTTATACTATATTTTTGTAATATAAAAAATGTTTAATTTATGTAGTTGTATGCTTTCTCTAAGGTTAAGATGGCTAAAAGAAGAAATGCTTCAAACATTGTAGTGGCCTGCGAATGGGCATCTTGCACTTTCAAGAGTCAAAGTATGGAGGAGTTGAGTGATCACATGTCTCTACATCTGAAAGAGCATCTTGGGGAAGGAGACGCCATGGAGGAACTGGGTAGGAGATTGCAATTCATAAACGTATTAATTAAAGGCATCTGTTCTGCTCACTGTCTTTTAAAAGGATAGTTCACTCAAAAAATGAAAATGCACCCACTGTTTACGCTCCCTTACGTAAGCACAAAAGAACTTATTTTGAAGAAAGCTAAAAAAACGAACCATTACCTTCCATAGTAAGAAAACGAATACTATTAAAGTCAGTCACTAGTTACACAAAGTAACAAAATTTCTCAAACAGGTTTGGAAGAAGTGGAAGCTGAGTAAATAATGACAGAAGTTTTGGGTGAACTATCCCTTTAAAGGAGGGCCATGAACCCACCCCCGTCTCAGCAGGGGTTATCACACATCTGGTTTGAAAAAAGTCAGTAAAGTGGGTTAGTTCAGCTTTGTTAAGGTGGGAGTGTCGAGTGGTGAAAGAGGGAAGGGTTTGCATAAAATGGGGAGTTTCAGTACATGCACCACAGCTGATTATCCATAGAGACAGGACTATCAACACCAACTGGAACCGTGTCTTTTTTTTAAAAAGAGATGAGCGGCAAATCCGGATTTCACGATTTCCAGATGTGTAAAGCTCTTGGGTAAAAAATGTTCCATACAAACATATTTATGTCGCGTGTTAGCAGACCACTGTAATCCACACATGAGTCCAGCTGTGCTCTCATAGCAAGGAAATGAAGACAAAACCTTTGTTGTAGCACATTGATAAACGCAACCCTGACGACCCATGTCTCCAAACAATTCTTCTTCTTCCAGTTGTTTTAATTACAGTTGGCAACACATCGATGCGCGACTCTGCCGTCTAAACACTGTAACAGGGCAAAACAGTCTTCAAAGCTATCATGCATATTAATGAAGTTGCACCTCATACACAATAGAGCATGCTGATTGGTTCAAACCAAGTCTATCTCTTGAATTAATGATGAAAGCTCAAAGACGCCACGTTGTACCCGCCGGTACAGACATCCAGCCTACATGCTGGACTTTACACAAGGATCTAATCGCCGTGACGTAGCTTCAAAATTTCTTTTCAAACTGGAAAAACGAATTTGCTCGAAATAACGCAAAAAAAAAAAAATAATTAAAATAAAAAAAAAAAAAATATATATATATATATATATATATATATATATCAACACGAACTGGAACCGCATCTTTTTTATTAAAAGAAGACGATTGGCAAACTGGATTTTACAATTTCCAGATGCGAAAAGCTCTCAGGGAATAATGTTCCATACAAACATTTTTGTAGTGTGTTAGCAGACCACAGTAATCTCACTGCTGGGTGCACACGCGAGCTGTGCTTTCATAATGGGGAAATGGAAACAAAACCTTCATTGCAGGCACATTTATAATCGCAACACTGACGACGCATGTCTTCAAACGATTCTTCTACTACTTGTTTTAATCATGGTTGCCAACACAACATGGAGTCTCTCTGAACACTGTAACAGGTAAAAAGAGTCTTCGAACCTATATCATGCATATTAATGAAATTGCATCTCGTTTACAATAGAGCGCGCTGATTGGTTCGAGCCAAATATTTTTCATGAATTAATGAACCCATGGGCAGCACGGTGGCACAGTGGGTAGCATGAACGCCTCACAGCAAGAAGGTCACTTGTTCGAGTCTCGGCTGGGTCAGTTAGCATTTCTGTGTGCAGTTTGCATATTCTCCCTGTGTTCGTGTGGGTTTCCTCCGGGTGCTCCGGTTTCCCCCACAGTCCAAAGACATGCGCTATAGGTGAATTGGGTAAGTCAAATTGTCTGTAGTGTATGTGTGAATGAGTGTGTATGGATGTTTCCCAATGATGGGTTGCAGCTGGAAGGGCATCCTCTGTGTAAAACATATGTTGGAAAGGTTGGCAGTTCATTCCACTGTGGGGATCCCAGATTAATAAAGGGACTAAGCTAAAAACAAAATGAATGAATAATGAACCGATGTGCTGACAACTTAATGACATCACGTTGTACTGGCCAGTGCAGACAGCCAATCTCCACGCTGGAATTTACACAATGATCTCATTGCCATGACACAGCTTCAAAATTTCTTTTCAAACCTGAAGAAGGAATCTGTTCTAAATAACGCAAAAACAACCAATTTTCACTTGTTATATAAATATATGTCTCTAAAATATATCTCGAAAACGTGTTTTGGTGTTTCGTGACCTTTTAACATTACTGAGTTTGACATCTCTATTACAGAGGATTATCCGTGTCTCTGGAGGGCATGCGAGTTCCTAGCGATGGGAAGCCAAAGTGAACTCATGGCTCACGCACATTTCCACATCTTCCACAGCAAGCTGAAATACATCGGGACTCAACTTCTTGAGTCGCACCCCGACCTGCCCAGCTGCACTCAGGATCTCCACAGCAGCAGCATCGTGCCGGACGTCTCGGAGGGATTCGTTTGTCAGTGGCAGCACTGTGACGTCAGTATTGAGAATCACATACAAAATACATCTGTTTGAGATCAACATAGACATTACATAATGAGCTTGTCTGCTATTCTGCACCATCAGAGTTCATTTAATAACCCAGAGTGGTTCTACCGGCATGTAGACATGCACGCGCACTGCACCGAGCTTCAGCCTCTTCCTGACCGACAGCAGGCTCTCTTCTGCAGCTGGTCAGGTAAATGCTTTCTGCAAACCAGGATGGGCCCTTTTCACATTTGCAGGGTTTCTCAGCAGCAGTAGTCATGATAGGTTAAACTTAAAGCGCAGTGAATGGGAGAGTACAACAAGTAATTTCTGTTTGCTCAATTAATAAAAGAAAAACTCAGCAATTGTGTTATCAAGATTTTCAGAAAAAGGAACAAAATTTTGTGCGGGTGATAACGAAAGCCAGAAGAGAGACAACATTAAATTTACTGTGCCCCTCTTAGACACTGCTTTAGAAACAGCCTCGAAACAGCAGTCATTCATTTTTTTATAATTTGATGATATAATACAAAGTATAGCTTTATAAATGTACATATGCTTTTTAAAAGCTTTAATATTAAAAGTTAAGGATTTAAGATGCTGATGACCAGAACTGTCATGTGAAAGGGGTTGTGCGTTTTGCAGGCTGTGACGCTTTCTTCAAGATCAAGTACCGGCTGC
Organism: Danio aesculapii; assembly: GCF_903798145.1. Lineage (NCBI taxonomy): Eukaryota > Metazoa > Chordata > Actinopteri > Cypriniformes > Danionidae > Danio > Danio aesculapii. The sequence continues at coordinate 28,568,496 of NC_079449.1, read as the reverse complement.
GGGAGCATCTGCGCAGTCACACACAGGAGCGGCTGGTCGCCTGTCCCACCTGCGGCTGCATGTTCTCCAGCAATACAAAGTTTTTTGACCATATCCAGAGACAAGCTGAACCTGAAGGTTTGTTTGTTTTTTTACTCACTAACAGTGTAAGAACTTCAGATCAAATGAAATGTGCTTTGGAGCAATCCATTTCAGTCAAATTAATCAAATGGCTGAAATACCCAAGCTCAGTTTTGGCAGATTTTGATCTATTAAATAAAATGATTTGGCTTTTTTGTGCCCTTGATCAAAATGAGTCAAATTGTCGGGGGGAAATGACTTTAGAAAGATGACAGAAGCATTGTTTTTTTTACACACAGGTTTGTAGTCTGTTAGTTTATTAGGTGATTTCACAATGTTTGTTGAACAATATGCCTGATATATGAAAGTATGCTTGCAGTTCCAAAAGTAGTAAACATCTCTTAGTTCACCCAGAAATTAAAAATATGTTATTATTTCTCACTCTTTTGTCAAACTTCTTTCAGCTTCAGAACACAATTGAAGATATTTTAGGTGAAATCTGTTATCTTTCTAATTCTTTATTTACAGCAAGTTTCCAGATTCCCAGAAAAGAACCAAATATATCCTCAAAACTAGGGTTGGGCGACGTGACCAATTTGGCATTGTACGATGGCTAATGTGAAACATCGCCATAGACGATGTCATCGTAGGCGACTGCGAATTAATTATTTATGAATAATTAATACATTCAAAACAAATTAGTGTGTATCAAGTCGGTTGCTGCTGTGACAGGGGTGGGGCAGAGGATCTCGGTGCCAGCTCAGCACGATGACATCGTCTATTGACTCTATCCTACTCAAAACAGACCATATAGACCAATTACCAACCTACGTCACACGGGACCCGGTTGCAAAAAAAACACAGGCTGCAATAGTAAAGATGTCCTGTTGTGCGGTAGGATACCAAATTTTTTAAACTTAACTTTTACCATACACCACACTGCTTTAATGCTAACTGCAGACATCTTTGGCTAAAAGGGAGCTGAATGAAGTGACAACCTAATTAGAAATGCTCGACTATGCAGTTCTCATGTTATATCAGGTAAGCTCACGCTATGCTGAATCATACACATTACTCTTTTGATTGCATAAATGATTTCAGCAAAAACAGTTACATATGGTGAATTAAACTGCAGACACTGAATGCTCAGAATGAAACATGAAAGTGTTAAGTTGGTTTTATATTCACACATTCATTCAGTGACAGCTTGTGACACACTCCCTATGTTGTTTACCACGGCACTTTGAACATTCGGTCTGAAATAACCTGCAAGTGTGACTTGAAAACAACATTAACACTGTTTATTTGACTGTAAACAATGTTGTACTTTGATAGTCATTGGCTGCTAATATGATTTTGCTATTTAGAGTTTGCAAATAATACTTTTATGAAATTATATTATTAAGAAAAAAGTCTGAATGTGCGAATATAAAACCAACTTTACCTCTATGTGTAAGTTCACATACCCTGCCGTACAGGTGCAGTTGTCTGGCAGAATGCAGTCGTTTTGCGTGTTGATGATTAATTACCAAGGCGCTGTATAATGTTAACTCTGTCTTCTTTCCTTGTCTTTGGCTAAGCAGAACCTCGGTTTTTAGCTCCACATAGTGTTGAATCTGGTCATCCTGGAGCATTATTTCTTGCACACGACCACTCAGAACAACATTGTTGCCAAAGACTTTTAGGCCTTTAACTTCTCTCATGTAAAGCACTTGGAGCTTCAATGAGATTGTATATTTGATGCTGGATGCTTGGTCATTTCGTTTTATCCAATATTTATTGGGAGCATGCTATCGCAAATGGACCTATCAGATGAACGCCGCTCACTTTAACGTTAATTTTGCCGAATCACTGTGCTTATCACTGGGTGACAAGCTGCTATAGTATGCTGAAAACATTATGTAAATAATATATATAATGTGTTATCAATATATCTTATTTCTAAGACAACAACTAACCGCATCGGATGTCATTCCCTCGCTGTAAATGCTAACACTCCCGGTTTCTTTCTGCCACCTCCCTGCGTGCACATCCTGAATGTTTACAAACATGGTAATTGGTCTATATCTTCAGTGGTGTGCAGCGCAGCACTCTCCTGAACATGCATAAATACTGACACTAAGAAGAAGAAACTGTTGAATAAAGACACACAAAAGTATTCTCATAGCTTGATAATATTCTGATGATATGGTTTTTTTGAGGTTGTTTTTGGTACCTTTCTTGACTCTGAATGAACCGGGAACCTTGCTGTCTATAGATGATGAGGGAGCTCTTAGATTTCTCCTAAAATATCTTAATTTGTGTTATGAAGATAAAGGAAGGTCTCTGGAGTGAGTAATTAATAACATAATTTTCATTTTTGGGTGAACTAACCCTTTAATACATTTTTGGATTATACTTTTTTAAGTTGCTGTGTGGTTTATTACTTGCATTAGATTTCAGTATGTTTGAGTTGTCATGGAATGCAATATAATTTGATGCTCCATAAATAATTTATTTTGCAGATTCTCTGACATGTGGACATTGTGACAAAGCATTTGCCAATGAGAGGCTGTTGAGGGACCATGTTCGTCAACATGGTGAGTTTCAAATGTCATTTCAACTTTTGACGTAAGCCTGGCTCATGTGGTGCTATTTTTTAAATAATATTTTATTAGAGTATGCTCTGTATGAACATGATCTCTATGGACCTCATCATGTCATACTGTAAACCTTAACAACAACCAAGATGTGCTAAACACAGACAGACCTATCCTGAGTTTCATATCATCAATATATGACCTGTTCAGCAACCCGAAAACATAAACAGTCTCTAGTGGTAATTTTGAAATTTGGTTTGAAGTTTTCATCATTAGCTTCTGAAAGTGACAGAAGTTTATTACAGAGAAGATTTGATTGCAACAGTCATTAATCAGCTGTTAGTGAACATGCCAAATCCATGATTAAAAAGATTTTAAAATAGGATTATAGGAATCTTAGGAATTCCAAAATGTGTCTTAGATAACCAAATCATGGCCAAAATCACACACTGTGAGTCAGGCTTTTTTATGGATATCCAATTTATTAGTAACATATTTTCTGCTGATATCAGAGATTTGCGTTTATGAAACATTGAATTGTTCATGCTCTCGCACCCTTTCTTACATTTAAATAACATTTACTGTTGCGTAACATCAGATAAAAGAAGCAGAAATTTCTTAAAGAATTTTATACAATCTTCAGCCATTACCCAACCTCAAAATTAATATTAATTATTAGGCTTGAATCGAGCTTTTACAGTTATTGGTTTTAATTTTAACTTGTATTTGAATATATCTCACAGCTTGAAAATAATTACTAGAATAACTGGAATAATACAGAAAAATGGTCTTTATAGATGCCTTAAATGGCATATTAAGTTGCTTCAAAACAGCATTTCAGTAATAACAAGATAATAGTATTATTTAGTAATCAGTTGTGATAAAAAGAACAATTTACAAACCTACAAAGAAAAATAAAACATAAGTATAATAAAATAATTAATATATAATTTAATATGTAAATATATAATACAACTAAATGGGAAAAAATATATGTATGTGTATATATATATATATATATATATATATATATATATATATATATATATATATATATATATATATATATGAATATGTATTGAAATCAGTTATTAGCCCCCTGTTGAAATTTTTTTTCTTTTTAAAAATATTTCCTAAATGATGTCTAACAGAGCAAGGAAACTTTCACAGTATGTCGTCTGATCATATTTTTACTTCTGGAGAAAGTCTTATCATTTAAATTTTTAAAAAAACATTTTAAGGTAGAAATTATTAGCCCCTTTAAGCTATATTTTTTCGATAATCTACAGAACAAACCATCAATAACTTGCCTAATTATCCTAACCTGCCTAGTTCACCTAATTAACCCATTTAAGCCTTTAAATGTCACTTTAAGCTGTATAGAAGTGTCTGGAAAAACATCTAGTAAAATATTATTTACTGTCATCATGACAAAGATAAAAGAAATGTGTTGAGAAAATCTCTCCGTTAAACAGAAATTGGGGGACAAAAAACAAATATTGTGCTAATAATTCAGGGGGGCTAATAATTTTTCAAAAGATATATTGGCTAAAAAAATACTGTACAGATGCCTTTTATGTTTAGTAAGTGAGAGAAGATTGAAAGCCATTGATCTCATCCTATTGTTTTCTTTTCTTTTTCCTAGTGAATCACATAAAATGTCCACTTTGTGACATGACCTGCACATCACTTTCCACCTTGAAGATCCATATCAAATTTCGGCACTGTGACGAGCGGCCCTTTCCATGTGACTTCTGTGAGAGCAGGTGATGAAGAGAGATTACACACACAGCCCACATACACTGGAGAAGATATGACTGATATTTATTGCTTTGTGTATTTACTGTTAGCTTCAAGAATCAGCATGATCTGCGGAGACACATGGAAACACACAATGAAGGAGCAGCGTATCACTGCACAGTGGAGGGTTGCGGATACTCCTCACGAATGGCCCACACAATGAACCAGCACTACAAACGAGCACACGAGGTCAGACAGCAGAGGGCGTTGTAACACCAACCTCAAAATATGACTAGAGATTACTTGACAATTCTGTTTCTCTGGATTTTATTAGGTGTGGGTTTGAGGAAAATGTTAAAATAGTTTGATCCTATAAAAGTCGAATTAGTCAATTAATCAATTAATCAATCTATTTAATCAAATATTGATTTCTTAATCACAAGATTTCTCTTGTGAAATTAAAAAAATTATATTGTTTTGTCTATAAATGTATATAAACGTGTCTGAAAGTATGCATTTTTATTTTCAGCTTGGAAGAAATGTCATCAGTAGTTTATAAGATAAAACAACTCAAACACATGGCTATTGAACACAAATTTAGAGAATTTTCAAGTGGTCCCCTGACTTATTTCCATAGCTGTATGTGAAGGAATACTCTATTGACAGTATTTGTGTCCAAATAAATTAGCCATGGGTAGGGCCAGACGGAATCTGCGGACATTTTTGCTGTTTCTGTGGAGAATTTTGGTAAAAATCTGCAGATTTCTGCGGAATTATTTTGGGAGTATCATATCTAAAACCTTAATATGTGAAATTAAAAATATATTATATTTTAAACTTTTATTTAATGTTTAAAATGCAAATCCAATTAGATTCCCTTTATTTAGTAAACTAAGCAAGTCTCTCGTATTGTATCTACTAAAATGACAGAAAATATTACTGTACAGACTGCATTGTACATAAATCACATGAACATTCATATTAGTCAATATTATAACTTAAATTAATTTAAAAAACTGAATAAATATGGATTTACACATATTTACTCAAGTAAATAAGCAGAATTAATGATGGGCTAAAAATCTGCGCAATTCTGCGCGCACAGATTCCGTGTGGGCCTAGCCATGGGTCAGTTTCTGACAGTATGATAACCTTGGATAAAAAAATCAGGATTTCACAGTATCACGGTATTGTGACTACTGCTCTGAAACAAGTTTTTTTTTAATGTCTTAGTAAAAACAAAAACTTTTTTTCCCCATTTGAACACAATATATTTAATGTTAAGAAACATTAATAATATTTTGGAACAGTAAACATGTCAGTCTAAGTAATTAAAATAAATCATTGACTTCTGCTATCTTACAACACATAAAAAACCTTTATATATACCTTAGGAATTGTATAACAGAAAATGTGTGTGGTTTAAAAGCTTGACTTTTCCAAACCACAGTAAACCTTGAAACAGGTTTCATTTTGAATTTAGGATCAACGCATCATAGTTGTTTATTAAGAACACAATGTTTCATAGCAAATATCCCCTTCCATTTTTGGAGCCCTGTTAATGTGTTCCTCTTTCCATGATGTTCCTCATTATACAGCTAATTCCAATTTCCATCTGAATTACATGTATCAATATAAAGAACATTTCTTCTCTTATATCCGGGGCCCTTAGTTTGTTTGTTTATATATTCATTTATTTTTAATTGATTCAATTACTTGAATTTTTTTTAATTATTAATTAATTTATTTGTTCTTCTGTTTGTTTTTTTATTGCTGAATTCTGCGTATCCCAAAGTAATTATTTGTTAAAAAAGAAGCACTTATTCAGTGTGTGATGTTTGGATGCAGCCAGTGTTTTTATTTTATAGCTTATATAGAATGGAGTTTATTTTTAACTCGTTTGTCTTTGCAAATCCCCATTAACAATAGCACAAATATTGTGCAGACATCAAGTTATATAGTAGAACTAGTACCTTCTTTTATTGTAACTATAATAATCAGAGGTTACATAGTAATGACAGAAAACTAACATGTTTATTAACTGACCACAACAGGACAACATGGTTCCACGGTACAAATGTCACCTCTGCGACAAAACCTTCTCCTGGTGTTACACTCTGACCCTCCACCTGCGGAAGAAGCACCAGCTCAAATGGCCATCTGGACACTCTCGATTTAGGTAAGGTTACATCAATAAATAATGGTTGAACTCCAGTCAGGAAGAATAGATTGTTTACCCAAGGATGACAGTTTACCTGAACACAAACATATATTGGAAAAAAGGCTATCTCCTTGAATGTGACTGAATGTTTAATTTCTCCTGATGACTTAAACCCACCATCAATTTGTACATAAACGAAACATGGCAAAGAGAATGGGACAACTGCATCAACAACAAATTATATGAAATTAACCCGAAAATAAATGAAAGACATTTAGCAAATTATAATTTGGAAACCAGGCATGATCAGACGGTCTATACCAGATGTCGAATTGGGAATTCTAGGTTGACACATTCATATTCATTAAATAACGAAGAATCACCTAAATGTAATAACTGCCAGACTGCTCTCACCATCAAACATATTTTGTTGGAATGTCGAAGTTTAAATTCCATTAGACAAAATTTTTATAAGGAGAGTATTTTGATGGACATTTTTAAAAAGGTACCACCAGGAAGAGTTTTAAATTTTTTTTTTATCAAAAATAGAACTGAAAAACCATATTTAACTTTGAAAATTTTTTTTTTTGTAAATTTTATACATTTATATTTTATATATTTGTCTAAGTAAATTTTTTATATAATATGAATTTGTTTTTATCATGTAATATTTTAATGTATATCCATTTGGCCACGAAATAGCCATAAGTTGCTGATGTGGTAATAAATAAATAAACAAGCATATATGGGTTTTATTTTTCTTTTGCAGCAAAAGATGTTTTTTAAAAATTAGAAACTGGTACCGTCTGACACTCATAATAGGAATAAATACTATGGAACATTATTCTTTAATGATTCTGTTCATACGCTAACTCAAAGTCTCCTGCAATATCTAACTTTAAAATGAATCTCAATGACTTATCAGTTTGGGTCACATGACCATAAAAATTAACAGTCTTCCTTAAAGGTGCCAAAGTGCAAACATGGAAGTGTTTATGTATGAAATGTAATTATAATTCTGCTCCATTTTAACATGTATGATATAATGATAAAACAGGCAGAAATTAATATTATTAAACAGATGCTTAAACAGATGTGTTTTGAAGTTAAATAGCATCGTTTCACTCTTAAAAAATGACTGTAAGAGTTAAGCGATATGACGCAATGCATAAACGCATTAAAGACTTAGCAGCGTACATGTGTTTGTTGCATCATTACAAACATAAGTGGCAAATTTCACAATATACATGTTAAACTAACAAAATATAAAGTTAAACAGACCTTGTGCTTCTTGAGAGGCACTGAATAAGTTTATAATCCATCTTTCCCAAAGTTTGCATTTTGATGATGAATTGTGATGAGATGTTTGCATTACTGGAGAGCTCTATAATGTCCCTTTTTCAAAATAAGAGTCCCATATACACTAACTTTTGGCTTAGTCCTTGATTTACCACAGCGGAATAAACCACCAATTACTCGGGCATATGTTTTCTGATGGCAAATACCCTTCCAGAAGCAACCTAGCACTGAGAGTGCACTAACTCGTAAACCCCCGGTGCTGGCATAACTCCCATATACATAGTAAGTATATGGGTAATCTAAGAATATAAACAATCTCTTTGGGCACATTAATAATATCATGTGCAATGTAACGGTCTGTGTTTTGTTCTGGCTGGCCTGTTTTCATTGGCATTTTTTTTTTCAATTGTGAGGTTACCCTCATTGCCTTATGAAGCTCATGGTATGCCATTTCCATGTACTGAACTCTGAACTCTGTTCATTATATGGCATCTTTTTCACTTTTATTTGTTCACACCCATACAACTAGCATCCCCTTCCCAAAATGCATGTCTAGATTATCTAGATCTTCCCTTCATGTATATTTAATTGCCTGTTGAACAGGTATAAGAAAGACGAGGATGGGTATCTGCGGCTCAACATGGTGCGTTTCGAGACTGTTGAGGTCACAGAAGAGCTGATCAAGAACATGGCCGAAAAGCGCACCCCTCGCAAAACCTCGGCTTCAAGTACTCACTCCAAAGAGCCCCTTCTGCATCTCGACAGTGGAACCAGCACACCTCAAAACTCCTGTTCCTCGCCCTCCTCTCCGTCTTCTTCTTCCTCAGCCTCAGAGCTACTGGACGGGCCAGACAGCGGTGCAGGCAAAGCGGATGAAGCCTCAGTCTATTGTGTGTTGAACACAGTGACCGAGATCAGCGGGGAGACAGAGGAGCTGCTGGAGGCCGGTGGGCCCTCAGGGGCCGTTCGAGCTCTGGCTGCAGTGGCTCGAGGTTTAGGGATGGATGTGGTGTAGGATTACGCAAGTCATTTGATCTGATTTTCCATTAGGTCATTTATTTGTTTTTAATAACTAATATGCACAGTTCAGAAGATGATCAATGATATATGATATTGTCTTTTATTTAGCATTTTGTTTTTTGTTTAAGGATCTCAGGTACGAAATACATTTTTGTATTTTGTTTTGTCTGGAAAGTAGCACTGCTTTTTTTAAATTAACAAATTTTACCCTGTATAGTTTTATCTTTGTCTTTTAAAGGATGTGTTTTCTTTATTTTTAAAATAATTTATGTTTAGTTGGATGGGTTTTTGAGCGCAAACAGCTGTTAATATTTGTTGAATAGTTTGCATATTGCATTGCATTCCCTTGTTCCATTGTTGCCTTGATTTAGTTGCAAATAGTTGTGTATATTTAAAACCCCTTTGGTTTCAAATGTTTCCAACATTTAAGAATAAAGTAATTTTTCTATGAAGTCTTGTTTTGTTTTTATTTATTTTTCTTACTACTGTTTTTTTTTCACTTTGTTTTTAAAATGCTTTTTCATGATCAAAAGGGTAACTCTTATTATTGTCAAATATTTAGCATGTTGTAATGTATTTCATGGTCCCATTGTTGCTTTGCATTATTTACAGATATGTAGTATATTTTTAAAGGCCTTTCGGTTTACAATTTAACCCTTTACCTACCCCACCAAGAAAAATTTTTGATTGCATTTCTTAACTACTAATGTCGCTAGTTAACACACTCAAAGTGTGTTACACTCATCAACCAGGTTAACTAGGCAGGTTAGGGTAATTAGGCAAGTTATTGTATAATGATGGTTTGTTCTGTAGACTGTTGAAAAAAAATTTGCTTAAAGGGGCTAAATATTTTTACCTTAAAATGATTCATAAAAAATTAAAAACTGCTTTTATTCTCGCTGAAATTAAACAAATAAGACTTTCTCCAGAAGAAAAAATATTATCAAATATACTGTGAAAATTTCCTTGCTCTGTTAAACTGGGATATAGAAAGAAAAGTTCAAATTGAGCTAATAATTCTGACTTCAACTGTATATAATATGATAATCTGAAAATATGAAATGTAAGACCAATTTATTTAAAAAAAAAAGAAAAAAGTCAAGTGCATTTTTGAAAAATATTTAATTTTGTCTTCATGTTGTTTATTTAAAAAAAATGTGTATATTTGATGGGTTTAGATGCAAAAACTTTTAAATGCCGTCTTATATTTTCTTCTAAACTAAACATTTTTTTAAGACTGCTGTCAGTGGGCGCAGTAATTTTACATTTATAGTCACAAACAAGTTCTTTTTAATGTCTTTAAAGTGAAATAATGGAACATAATCATAAGAGGCTGAGAAAAACGCTCATTTTAGGAGTGAATTTCTGATGGCATTTAGAAGTTTTTGCATCTGAACTCTTTATTTTTAAATTACCATGATCAATTGGGTTAGATTTTGACCATGAATAGCTACCATCTAAATTATTTGTTGAACGTTTTGCCATTTTCAAAAACCCTTTGGGTTTTAAATATACTTTATTGCCAACATTTAAGGAGAATAAAGCCATTTTTTCCTCAGAAAAGCCATTTTAATATTTTTTGACAAAAAAAAAACCAAAACAAAAAAACTTTATGACTTTCCACCACTGTACATTTCATGACTACACTTAGTTTCACATGAAGTGCTTGATATACATGGGTCCTTCAGTTCCCAATACGGTCCAGCTCACCGAGCCTCAGTGTCTCTGTGTGGGTGTGAAAGAGGTCTGTCCAAAAGAGGGTTTGTTCGTCTCGGAGACCCTGCCCTTGCTGGTAGCATTGGAAAAAGTGGATGTGGTTGGGCATGTACATAGGCAGCGGGTAGAGTTCTACTGAGAGGGCTGTAATGTGGGAGCCCTGCACCGGGATAAGCTGCTGCTAAGAGTCCTGGATGTGCTAAGTGTGGATCCAGTGCAGTGTGGTGCATAGCCAATATGCGGCTTCGCTCGCTCTCCTCTCTCAGGAAGGCCAGGCGCTGCCGCTCCTCCAGGTGATTCCTTTGCTCCAGAGCCATCGATTGAAGAAAAGGCTCCCGTGCGTAAGCAGGGTGCCCCATTATGGCACGTTGGAGTGGGTCGGCCCTCATTAAGAGGTCCTTGCCCAACAAGTCTCTACGAGGAAGGTCTAGACCCCGGTAAACATTCCGCATAGACTCCCAGTGCTGAGGTGAGTAAGGCAGCCTTTCAGCTACAGGTAATGGACCCATTCCCAGAAAAGGTGAGACCAACCTGGACCTATCCAGACCAGGGTGGCCAGCTGGGATTCCTATTGGCAAAGGAAGTGTTGAAAGAGGTGAACAGTTTATAGCAGGGGTTCTGGGACCCTGCCATGTTTTTTCTAAAACTTTCAGGTGTGATGTAACATCATGGTCCTGGTCATCTCTCCTTTCCTCCTTGACCCTCACCTTGCTAGTCTTGGCATGGGGTTCAAACTCCACTCTTATCTTCTTCTCAGCTGGCTCCCAGGGTTGGCTATCAGTATTTGGCCTCTTCAGATCCTCTCTCTGCTTGGGTGATGATCTCTCCTTTCCTGCTGGCTTGTCCTCTGCAGACTGCTGTTGCTCGCTCTTGACATCCTTTTCTTTTTTGTCACTTTGAATCTCTTTGTGTTTCTGCTCCTCGATTTCTCGGTTCTGGTGCAGGAGCTCTTGGGCAGTGGGTTTCTCTCTTGCCCGCTCTTCTTCCTTAGGCTCTTCTGGAGTGGAAGCTTTTAAGGACTCTGTTGGTTGTTTGTTTTCCAGTGCAATGTTTCTGACAGGGGATAAATGCTTTCCGTTCGATTTCTCTTTCAGCTCTCTGCAATGATTAAAATTAAAGATTAACAATCTGAGAATCTTGATCAAATGGTCAACTTATAAAAACTCTTGTCTTAGCTAGAAGCAGGTATCCAATCATCCTCAGAGTGCCAATGTCTTTAGTTTAGTACTTTACTGTAGTGCCAATCAGTCCTAAACTCACCTGCCTGGAGGTTTCTTTTGACCTTTATAACCTGGTTTGTGTGTGTTTTACTGGAGTTGAAGCTAAACTGTACATAATAGTAACCATCTAGGGTCGGGACTGGAAACAACTCGCTTTTCACTCTAACTGGGAGTGTCCAGTCCTTCCCATGGAGGGCCACTTTCTAAAGAGTTTAGCTCCAATTAGTGTTTATTTAAAAGCCTGGAAACCTTAATTAGCTGATTCAGGTGTATTCATTTTTAAGTTGGAGCTAAACTCTGTAGAAAATGACCCCTGACAAGTATGAACACCTTTTTATTTCATGATAGCAACTTTGCAAGGACAGGTTTATCAAAAGTATTGAATCCAATATGGACTCAGACTTTTGGAGATTATGCTAGGCAACTGTTGTGTGAATGGCAATGCAAGCATGTAACATTCCGCAGATTACTACTTGCTCTTGCAGATAGCAAAATAGATATGATATCATATGTACCTTTCCTGGTCTTGTTTGTTGTCTACAGAGTCTATCTTATTAGCTACTCTGTCTGGTGCAGAGGGAGCTCTTTCGGTTTCAGAAGGTCTTGGACAAAGAGGGGGTGTAGGGAAGGATGAGGGCGTCTGGTGCAGTCTGTTCCAGTGCTCCAGCGGTCCATTCAAAGTTGCAACCATTTTACCATCTTTAGCCCCATTTGATGCATTTGGTGCTGTGAATGCCCAAGAGTAATTATTGTCAGTCAGAGAAAGAAGTTTTTTCACTTATAACAGAAGGATAAAAGTATGTCCTTACTTAGTGAAGGGTTTCCTAGTCCTCCAAAGGCAGATGAACTCAGTGTAGTTAGGCCTCCAAACGTGACTGCTTTATTAAGAGATTCTACACAAAAGGATATGTGCATTTAGATTGTGGCAGGACTGTTCATTAATTAGTTATTCAGTTGTCCAGTAATCATCCTTACCATGATGGGGGACAAGACCAGACTGCAGATTGCTTGGGGTATGCTGTAAGGATCCGTAGGGTGAAACTGAAGGGTGTGTGGGACCTGACAAGATAGATGTAGATACTAGATGAGGACTGAACTGGATAATTACTGAACACTCTTCATTCATTCACTCAATTTTAGCTTAGTTCTGCTCATTTCATATGATTATAGTGATTTTACTTGTCACCCCACAGAACCTAACCCAGTGGTTTTCAAGGTTTTTGGTCATGCTCCCCTTTTTACAACTCAATGCTATCCACCAAACATACCTTTTTCTGTCTTTAGTGTCAGGCTAGTTTAGATGAAGCAAAGTCAGTGTTTTGAAGAAGAAAGTTTAAGAGGAACTGGTGACCCTCTTTTACAGAACTTGTATGCTAGGATTGCAATCTAAACCTACCATACCAATATATACAGTATGTACTTGAACTTAACCAGAACAAAAATTTTGGTGTCTCATTTTAGTGCCACCCAAAAGCTCCATATGTAAGATTTTAGGTGCCAGCATGACTTTGTCATTGGGATATCACACACACACACAAAAAAAATAATCGCAAATTATACCTAATAATTATTGTAATATATTATTTTCTTATTCTTACATTCCTGGTGCCCGAGAGCTACCAAACAAATGCTGATGTATTACTGCAATGACAATAAAGTCTCTTACTTAAACCCCTGACCTAACCCAAGGTGTCCAATCCTGTTTTTGGAGTGCAAATATCCCATGCAATATAGGTCTAACCTGGCCCAAAATACCTAGGAATAATCCTTTAAGTAATCCAGAAGACTTTGATTAGCTGGTTCAGGTGTGTTTAATTAGCGTTGGATCTGAACTCTGCAGAGCAGTGGCCATCTAGCAAGAAGATTGGACACCCCTGCTCTAAACTTTACCATAAACTACCCTTACAATAAGTGGGAAGAATGACCCTAGTGGTAAGCCTAGTCCCAAACGTAACCCTATAATCTAATTGGTTGATAGGGATATAGTTCCAGGACCAACACAATGGTGATCCAGGAACATCCTACTTGGCAAAATTACATTGGTTAATGTGGTTATGCTCCAAGCTGTAATTCCTACCTGCATTAGAGAGGATGGTGGATGGACGGGGTAAATCACGTGGCTGCAGTCCCATGAAGTTGGAGCCAGATGACTGATTCAGAAACTCAGGCTTAAAGCCAAACTCTAACTTATGTGGCTCAATCTGCATCTGCTTCTGTAATACAGGTACAGAAAAATGGTATTTGACTGAAATGTTTACCATAATTAGATATCTTATGAATAGACTTTTATTTATATACCTTAATTTTTTGTTGATGATGGTAAACCTGCCATGCAATGTGGACATGCATTGCACACCACTTCCCAGGTTTCTGAGGAAAATTAAACATAAACAAACAATGAATGATGGCTAAAGCATTCCTGATTTATAGATAATAAAATAGGATTTCATTAAAATTGGTGTAATAATAACATGCGACCATTACCTTTGGTTTACACATGGGGTCAAGAAGCTAGAAATAAAAACATAACACATTATACTTCAATTTATTCAACAATAGACAGAAAATAAGAACACAAATATCTAATAAGACACCTCGACATGATCAACCTTATGTAATTAGAGAAGACTTGGTACTAAGGATGCTAAATGGAAACTTACCCTTGAATCTTTCTGTAAATGTTGATGTGGCACTGATCCTGGTCTTGACACCACATCTAATGGGTTGGAAGCCTGCAAATACAAAGGCTTTTTAAAATACGATGCCCCAATTTAATGGAATTATTAACATGAATCCATTAGTTCAGGGGTGTCCAAACTCTGTCCTGGAAGGCCAGTGTCCAGGAGAGTTTAGCTCCAACCCTAATCAAACTCCCCTGAACAAGCTAGTCAAGTTCTTACTAGATATACTAGAAACTTCCTGGCAGGTGCGTTAAAGCAAGATAGAGCTAAACTCGGCAGGACACTGGCCCTTCAGGACAAAGTTTGGACACCCTTGCATTAGTTGCTATATTCTTTCTCAGCACATAATTATGACAAGCCTAGAATCCAGTGTCTAAGTAAATTATTACATGTATTATTATTTCTGGCTTCTAAAAACAGACTTTGCAAATGTGGGGCCAAACATGAACAGTCTACAGAATCCCATCTGAAAAACCATAGAAAACCACAGGACTTGTTTTTTTCTTTTCTTTCTCTGTGGGAGGTCATCTCAACCCAAGAAATATCAAGTTATTCACAGGCTTCTTTTAGCGTTGTCAGGGCCTTTTAAGAATGCAGCGTTTCTAACAAAACAGAAAGCTAAGAGATGGAGTGGCAGGCAAACCTTGGGCTGAAAAGCTCCCTGGAGAGAGCTGAATGGTCCAGCAGGTGGAACCATAGGAGGTATTCCAGTCATTACTGACGGATAGGACGGGACCAACTGGAGGGAAACAGCAGAAAAATGTCATTAATGTCAAGAAACAAAAGTCTGTTCACGCTGATTCAGGACATAAAGGCATTTCTGTTTCTGGCCTTTAAAGAGAAATCAAAATGGTCCCTTTTAAAGTAAAGCACTTACTGTGGGCATTTCACTTGTGTGGTACAAAAACAAATTGTTAACATGAAAGCATTAACTAAAACGAACTAGCTCTGAGGAATATATTTTTATTCCATCCATTAATCTTTGTTATTGTTAGATAATATAATGATTCATTGGTTATTCAAGTTGGTACACAGTGCATTAATGGTAACAGATGCAACGTTTGATTAAAAAGAAAGGGGTAATGCTAAAATTAACATTAATTTGGATGAATAAATGCTGTAGTTAGTCAGTTCTTGCTAACTAATGAAACCGTGTACTTGTTACCACAACGCTTTCAAATTGTAGTCAATTTATAATCAAAAATAAATAATTGGCTGTTATAAATAATACGCCTCCTTATGAAAACAAAACAAGGCTTTCCTTCCATTACAGCAATCACTTATTAACGATGATATTTTTAGTATCTCATTGAGGATGCAGACTACATACCAGGGTTTCTGCAGGTTTCAACAAGTTCAATTTAAGACTTTTTAAGACCATTATGAATGAATTTTAGACTTATACAAGGCTAAATGTTAAGGATTTGTTTCAAATATCCGAGTTGAAAAAGATTTTCACTTGCCCTATCAAAAAATGATTATAATTTAATACACTAATACAATAATAATAATTTAATAATAATAAATATAGGTCAGCTCAGTATCCTCAGACGTAAATAAATGGAGAACTTTTAAACAAATGTTACTGTAAGTAAAGTAATTGGGATTGTTGATGATTGTATGAGTGTTAATGGCCAGATTGGGTAGCTATACATGAACAAAGGAAAATGAAGACCTGTTAAAATCGATTTAAGACCTACAACACAATATTTCAGTAGATTTTAAAACTTTTTAAGGCCTAAAATGTAGCTTTTAAGCTTTTAAGATTTAAGACTTTTTAAGAACCCTCAGATACCCTGACATACAGTACAGGCTAACAGATTAATAGATTATGGAAAAGCTCAAGCATGTTAAGCAGAAAACCCATTTTAAAAGAATATGGCTAAACTCATTAAGACTACATTTATATAGTTGGATCATCTGCTTTTCTGTATTGACCTTATTCTTCAATGCTGAAGAGCGCTCATTTTTGCGATTGTTTTAAAACTTCCAATTCAGCTGCCTATGGGAAAAATGACTAGGAATAATAAACGGCAGAAAACGGTCACACTACTAACTCTACAAACAAGTGTTTGCTTGACTATACAGACCAAGTAGAATAATATAATAAGAAAATATCAGTTTGCAACACCAAGCAGCAAAACAAGCTGTTTTTAACGTCTAAAAATTAATGGAAGTGAATGAGACCGGAAGTCTCGAGCCAAAATGATTCAAATGGCTGCGCCCACTCATACGCGGAGAATAAGGTGAATAGAATGCATCATTAAAATGGTGTTTACTGAATTTAATCTTTTAATATCATTACTTTTACCCATTAAACTATGATTTTAGTGATTAAACATGCACTGTAAAAATGTACATGTACATGCACTGTAAAAAATTTGTGACAAAGTCAAGACAACAAGTATTTTTGTTGCTTTAACTTATTTTAATAACCTAATCAGGTTTCATAATTTTTTTTAAGTTATACAACGTTTAACTGAATGTTTTTAGTTAGTTTGACTGAAGTTGAGATGACTAGAAAAGTTCAGTTGATTCAAAATGTAAGGCAGCAAGAATTTTTTACAGTGTGGACCCTAAGAATACTTTATACAGATACTATCTGAAAAAATATGATTTAAATATTTGTGCTTTGAAACAAATAGTAACTTTTCAGGTTTGTACTGCAGTATTTTTGGACGTTTCACTATCCAGGTTTCACTAGTCCAGGATTGAAAACTTTAAATTGGACACTAACCAGCAGCTAATCTCAGCCTCCAATTCTAGAAATGTATGGAGACGTCTAGAATGAAGCATTGAAAGTGTAATCACAGGCCATTATGTGTCCGCCTGCTGTAACTTACACTGTGTCTCTGAAAGTTGTCCACTTTAGCAGGATATTTCTCAAACTGCAAAAAAAGACAGATATTTACACTTAGTTATGAAAATCATACAATGCATATGGTTGAATTTCAGCTCAAGGTATTAATTTTATCCTCACTTGTCTGGCAGGGGTACGCACCAGTGGTGCTGCTGGATTGGGCATGATGGAATGGGGGAAGGGAGTGAAGGTGTGCTGATGTGTGTGTTGGTGTGTGTGCTGGTGCTGATGAAACTCTGTGCGCAGGTAAGCTGGAGGAGCCAGAGCACCTCCTCGATCTGCAGTCTGAGAGGCCAGGAAACGAGAGTTCAGCTCCTGCCGTAGCAAGTCATGATCTAGAGGCCGCAAAATCAGAACAAGACTAGTGAATATACACGTGAGATTTCAGGTATATTTTGGTGTTGTGATTTGTTTGTTGTTGCTCTACCTGTGTATGGGCCGGCTGATGGTACACTGGGCACCGGAAGAGCACTTTCTGTTAGGAGAGGAGGAGGAGGGGGCATGGCTGTCGTTGGGGAAAACATGTTGAGGAGTTTGGAGAAGGGGGTGATAATAGTGCTCGTCTGTATTCAAGCAGATGCACTCAAAAGGTGCAATTGTTTGTATAAGTGACTTATTCTTCAGTTGTTTTGGGTTCTAAATATGTCCTCCTTGCGGCATTCTGACTCCAGTTTTCTGCTCTCGCATTTGTGGTATTAGCAACATCAGCAAGACCTGCAGGTCAAACAAAAACACATGAGAGGCTAGGTTTTGAGTACATCAGGAAATCAAAGCTAATGTCCGAGGCTGGTCTTGAAATGGTTTACCAATTACTGTGCAATATTAGCCTCTACTACCTGACTTTCACACCCTTTTCCTGAAATGGACTTCTGTCCTATGTTTATTTCATGGTGAATGCCCTTTTTCAGTTGTCCTGTGTCAAACTATCCTGCAGTGATTGTCAACACAAAGATTACAGTGTCAAATAAGGGAAGCAGAGCTTGTAAAAAAATAAAGAAAGCAGGATATCTCTATTTTTACAGCATTAGCTCTTTCACACGCTGCCATACTGCTGGTGACGTCGGTTTCACCGTGACATTTACTAGTCCCCCTGGGGGGGTGCTAATAGTGAATGCAAATGTGATGAAGGGCTGAAATCCCTTAAGGATTCGCCCATCTATACAACCTGCAATTACCTCCTTTTGAACAGCACTCATGCACATAAAGCAAAGCAGTAAATCTCTTTTGTGTCGAGCTGTCAATTTGGGCCTTTTCTCCAGTGCTGCTGTATCTATAGTGAAAGGTCTTTTGAGAGCCCCATAATGGATTGTTAGCTTCTCCAAGGGGTAGACCTCCTTTCGTGAACACCGGGGGTCCACGGAGGAGGGAAACACAAGGAGCAACTTATTCGCCTGAGCTGAGCTCCAAATCCCTTGTGATGAGCTGTTTGTATTGAATAGGGTGACACAGCGGCAGGGGTCATTCAAACGTTGAGAACAGTAAATGTGGAGAAACCAACTAAATGTGAACCGTGTGACATCTGAAAATAAAGCTGTTTAAAGACTGCAATCATTTATACACTTCTAAAGATTACAAGATTGGCTTTGGATAATAAGGGGTGATGCCACAGAGGAACCATTTTTGATTCCCCTAAGAGCCCTTCAGTCAACAATACTTACAATAATTTTTCTTATTTTAATAATGTACACTGTAAAATAAAGGTTTTTAGTGGCATTAATGGCTCAATGACGAACCTGGAACCTTTTCATCATATAGAGCAAAATGGCTCTGTGTGGAGATTTAAAATGTTCTTAACACTGAGAACATTTTTAGAATAGAAACCTATTGAAAGCCATTTTAGAACCTTTATTACACACTAAACCGCATTAGTGCAAAATCCACTTTATTTAAAGAGGGTTTTTGAGGGTTGTGCAAATGGACAATCACCAGGTTACACTACATAGTTTCTCAAACATTTCAAACTTTGTTATCCAACAAATGTCAACAGCCAAAAAATGCAAGTGCCAACCAATGCCAATAGACACATAAGGTGCAGTGCGTACTGTATTTAAATAAACAACTTGACCGTTAAAAAAAAACTACTAGAAACGTACGCTCGCTATAGTATGAACGTGGGTAGTATGAATGGAGCTTGGATGTACTATGGATGCCATTTTGTTATCATCTCATGACATATCCACATCAGTTTTGATCGTTTTACTCCCATTTGTCCATTGTATGGCACTTCAGAATCTCGCCGGAAGTAGTAGGTCGTCCGGGTACTTCTTGTATGCCGTTTTTCGAATTATGAGAATTTGGACATACTACTCGGCTAGCATACTGTTTTTAGCCTACTATATGGTATGGAAGTATGTGATTTCGAACACAGCCATTGTGTTTAAAGCAGAAAAAAAGTTTTTGTTTTTTACCCAGACATTTATAAAGAATATATTTTAGAGCAGTAATCACAATACCATGAAACTGAAATTTTTAATCCAAGGTTATTATACTGTTAGAATCTTATACCGGCCCGTGTCTAGTCACAATTGCAATATTTTGAGGTCAAAAAGACCCATTGTCTATTGTCAATAGTGCTGAGAAATATCAAAACAACATTCATGAAGAGACTTTCAAACCAAATAGCTTCTCTGTTGGTCATCGTTGCAAATTGGCTTGAAAAAAAAAAAGCTAAATCTACATGTGGAATTTTATGGCCTCATGCAAAACTCCTGATTGTGCAAATTCCTATTGGAAAGACTGGATTGTCCATGCAAACTTTCCACAAACTGATCTGACAAAACCTGACAAATCGTCTGCTTTGTGAATTGACCTTTAAGAGCAAATTAAAAGCTTCTTGATCATTTATGTTTGTTCACAGAACCACCATTGTCAATAACACTCTGCTGTGATGCAAAACAAAAATATTCCAAAATATTTCACATACCTCCATAAAAAACTATATAGGTCCCTTAAAGGTCTTTTCAGTGAACAGTTATGAAGAATAATGAATTACTTATATCTTAGTGCGAAGAACATTTACAGAACATTTTTACACCATAAGGAACATTTTGTTGAATGCTTAGGATTTTAAAGGTTCTTCATGGAAACATGTTTACAACATCTATTTTTGAGCCTCTAAAGAACATTTTGGCATTCAGTTCAGAATTAAAAAAATTTTTTTTTGATAAATTTAAGGAATATTTTTCCACTAAAACCCTCTTTTGTGCAGTTAAATGGTTCTAAAGATCATAAAGTTTCTTCAATAAGAAACCTTTAATTTTAAAATTGTAAAGTGGCAGACCAGCATGTCAATCCTTAATGAGACCAACAGGAAAAATGCTGGCGGAGAACACAAGTCTCCAGAGGGGGAACAGACAGTCCTCATCTAGTCCGTAATGAGTGGTACAGGCCACATGGCACAGCTCAATAGCTGGACCGGCTACACACTAATCAAGTAAATCTAAATAATAAGCACAGAGAGTCCTTAATAGACCCTTGGATCATAATGGCGCTGGTGTTTAAATCTAATTTACATCCAGCTTAATCAAAGAACAGCATGTGCTGATGTACACTTCTGTCAAACAAAGCAATAACGAGCTGTAGAAATAAATGAAAATGTTTGGCTTGTGCTTATAAGACCGGTTTCGCTTAAACTGCTTGTTTTCAATTAGTGTCATGGTACGGTAATGCTCTATTTTGATGCAGGTCAGGAATTAAGCTAAGCCTCTTTTTGGAGCTGTCAGGCCACCAGCGAATTTGTCTTCCTGTGTCAGTTGGCAGCTCCTTTCCCCAAGCCATTTTTGTCATTCATCAAGCCCATTACTGGCCTAACCCTTCTAGGCATGCAGAAACCAATGGTCTAATCCCTTCATTCTCACAAAGACAAGATTAGCTGGAGGTTAAACACTCGTGTTCTTTAAATTTTGTCCTTGACAGGGTGCCAGGGGAAAGCTCTTAATCTCGTGAAGGAGCAGTTGGATGGAAGCTTTGTGTGCATACAAAAGTAGAGGAGGCAGAGCGCAGGTAAGCCCTCCTAAAAACTCTTCATAATCTTCCAATCATGAGCGTGTTTACTGTAGCCGTCCCTCAGAGGGTTGCTCTCGCAGATGGCGGGAGACGTCTCATAAATCATCTGGTGGCATCGAGGGCCACGTGCGTTATTGCTAGGGCACAGTTGGCAAACGCCTCAAACCGAGAAACAGTTGTTCTTGTGTGCTGACAGGTTCCCACATGGTTTTTAGCTCGCTGTGAATGAAGCCCACTCAGCTTATGTGCATCTGTTCGGCTGACACTTGTTTGATCTCTGCCATGAAGAATGCTACGTGGTTAGATTTCTCCTGTGCATGTGAAAATGTCCACAATAACAAATACTCGGATGTTTAGGGATAGTCTTGAACTTAGTAGTTTTGGGATAGTTCACCCAAAAATGATCATTCGCTCGCTATTTTCTCAACCTTTGTGTGTAAACATCGGTATCCATATTAGGAAAAAAAACAATGGAAGTGGATGATAACCGGCCTCCTGCTTTTTTTCAAAATATTGTCTTAACTCATAAAGACGTTTCACCACCCAACAGTTCACCAACTGTCTCTTTAACAGATTAAAAACAACAGCTAAAAGGCTCCTACCTCTACTTTTCTGCACTCTATTGTGTCCAAAACCCCAAAATGGTGCATGAATCCACTAGAATTGTGGCATTGCAGTTGGTGGAGGCTGAAATCTAGCAGGTTTGGAGAGTCTCTGGTGCTGCGTTCAGCAGGCGTTCAACAGCTCTTGAATAAGACACAGGGGAACAGTATCTCTCTGTATTCTCAACTTGCCAGTCTGTCTGCAGGATCGCAGTCTGTGGTGTTGGGTATCACACAGACTAAGCGAACACTTCCTTTATGGTGGTGCTCTCTCTCTCTCTCCCTCTCTCTCTCTCTCCCTCTCTCTCTCTCTCTCTCTCTCTCTCTCTCTCTCCAGTTAATACATCAAAGCAGTAAGCCAACTGGGTGGTATGCACAGGATTTGCACACTTACTGTGATTTATAAGGATAAAAACAGTATTACGTCCAGATCTTGGCTACGAAAGTGGGATTCTACACACAGATTTAACCAAAGAGGTGAAGAAATAAACACTGCTTGGCAGCAGTTCACCATAATGCCAGCTTAGAGTTTCTTAAGCGCATGCTTTCTAGGCTTTCTATGGGATATTTTCTATGGGACAAATGAGAGCAAATGGAGGATTAAGTGTTGCTTTTGACATTTTTTACATAAGCTGCATTTATATGATTAAAAATAGATTTCAGACCGGTTTCTGTTTAAATGTTTCTCCCTCAAAAAGGTATTAGCTAAATGAAATACTACATATTTAAGTACATCTTTGAAGACTGAGATTTAGAGATTTATGCATTCTCTAAATGCTGAAAATAAGCTTTCCATTGTTGTAAACTTAGACTGGACAATATTTGACAGAGATAGAACTGTTTATTTGAATCTGAGGGTTCAAATAAATTAAAATACCGGGGGAAATGCTGTAAAAGTTGTCCAAATTAAGTTATTAGCAATGCACAGTACTAATCAAAAAATTAGTTATATGTATTTACTGTAGGAACTTTTAAAAATATCTTGAAGAAGATATCCCAATGATTTTTGGCATAAAAGAAAAAGCTATAGTTTTGACCCATATAATGTATTTGTATTGTCCTTGTTCTGCAATGCAGAAGTGTGCTCGTTTTTGTTTTTGTTGATTTTTGTTCCAATTTATTTGCCAATTTACTTCCAATTCATTTACCTATGGGAGAAATGACTGAAAATAAGCTGCAGAACTAATAAACAGTCTACAAACAAGTGTATTCACGATTACACATAAAAAGTAGAATGATATAATAAGAAAATATCACTCTGCAACATCAAGCAGCATAACAAGCTGTTTTAAATGTCTAAAAATTAATGGAGATGAATGAGACCGGAACTCTTGAGCCAACAAGATTCCAATAGCTGTGCCTGCTCATACTTGAAGAATAAGGTCGATAGCCAAAAATATACAACTTAAGGTTTTTTGTTTTGTGATCCAGGGTCACAGATATAACTTTAAGCAATTAGGTAAATATATTGAATAAATAACTCTCACTTAGGTTTACCAAAAACACCATAAAACAGAAATATTCTGAAATGTTATAACACTACAACACTGTTATAATACTATTTAATGTAAATTAATTCCAGTAATAGTAAGAAATAATCTATTAACAATGACTTTTGCCTCAATACGCTCCTAATTGCTCCTGCTGCTTGTTAAAATGGTAGTAGGTTTAAATATTAGGTAGAATTAGAGATGTAGATTAAGATCCTGCAGAACTTTTTCCCCTTATAAGTGCTAATAAACAGCCAATAGGTAATAAGCCTCTAGTTAATAGTGAAAATTGATGCTTAAACCAAGGTGTTACCCAATTTTTTCCTTTTTTTTTCTTACAGAGAAGCCATTACTAACCCTAACATTTTTGAATACATGTTGTCTTTTCAGAAACATTTGTCCTCAGTTTAAAATCTTAAAATCCCAACAGCAATTCTTGTTCCAAAACCTCATTTGTTCCACCACATACAGCGTACGACAAAGACTCAAGCTGTATTTGAACAAATCATCTCTTGTTATTATAAGATAATCTCTTCACAAAGGACGACGTGAAAGGCTAGTTCAGGACACAAGCGCAGGACGTATAAATTGCTGCGAGCAAAACGACAACGTTCTCCCACAGTCTTTACAATAGGCGGCGGTGCTCGGCATAGAGCTGTTTCATTATTCAGCGCTCAGGTTTCGTTCAGACGGGGATTAGTGATGGGGATGTGGGCCGGTCATGCACACAATATCTCCTGATGCCTGTGGGATGTGTTTTACCTCCTGCTTCTGAGAAACTGTAGCCCCAGTAAAACAATCAGCAGTATGGAGGACTCCGATGGCTACATAACAGACTCTTAAAAACACTAAAAGAGCTCGTTGTGCTTCTTATCGCTGCGCTTGGTCAAAGTTGTAACATGTGGGAGAGTTGTGGGCTAAAGTTGGATAGTCAAAGTGTTTATTTGAGTTGTGCTGAAAGCTCCAAACAGTCAGCTGTCTCGCTGATCTCTCAACAGCGCCGATCTCGGCTATACGCTGTCCCCTGACGCTTGGGCCCGTCCCGGGTCAGGTTACCCCATGAACAATGCCAACACTGTTCTGACTGCCTATCTCACAGACTAACATGTATACCTATGTCTGCAACTGGCAGGGGATGAACAGATTAGACTGTGGCCTTGAATAGTTTCGCTCCTACTTTGAAGGTGGCTATGCTGATCATGCCTGTGAAATGCATTCTGGGCCCTGTATAGCATGTTTAATCTTAACGCAGCTTTAATAAGCATCACGGGAACGCAAGAAAGCCTCCATCCGGGCCAGTTTACACACCTCGGCCAAAACCGTGGGCTGAAGGAAAGACAGCTCTGTGAATAGCGGTTCAGTTATTCCTGGCAGAAACACGTTACGGCTGCGAGTGTTGAGGGAAGCTGTCAACTTTTGACAGCCGAGTGTTGGGCGAACAGATTACACAGCTCCTTAGCGAGCCGGCTCATATTAGCATTAACAACACACTACCATAACAACAGGAGTCAAACATAGCCCACTGCTTATATTCCATCAGGGAATAGGTAATCAAATCTGTTATTATACATTTTTAAATTATACAACCACTTATATTAATACAAATTAATATGTTATTATTAATATTAATTATTATTTATTATTATTACAATTTAAAACAATTATTGAATTTTTTTATGTATTTTAAAATGTGGTTTATTCCTGTGATGGCAAACGCTTTAGTGTCTTCAAAAACTGTTAAAATATGCAGATTTTTAAGGAAAATTTTTTTTTATTACTAGTTTTGAAAACAGATGTACTGCTTAATATTTTTCATAGAAAAAGTCATACTTTTATTTTGTAATTTCTGCATTTACTTATACAAGAAATCTACTTTAACATTTTAACTATCTTTGTTGTCACTTTTGATCAATTTAATGCTTCCATGTTGAATGAAAGTATTATTTTCTCTCAAATAACTGCTGACTTCAAGATTCTTTCATAAATATTTTTATTTATTTATTTAATTATTTAACCAGGAATGTCCCATTTAGATACAATATCTCTTCTACCAGGAAGTCCTGGTCAAGACAAGCAGCACAGGACAGAGTTACAAAAAAAAAAATACATATAACAATAGGGCTGGGCGATATGGCAGAAATGCAATCTCTATAATTATTTTCCATATTGAACACTAGCGATATATATATTTTGATATAAGTTGTTAATGCTTCAAGATTTAAAAGAGTATCCCAACAATGACTGAAGCCACAAAAATTAAGATTGTCCATTAAATGGCATAACATTTTTATCCGATAAATTTTCGGTAGCCTAAAAATTGGGTCCATCTCTATTATTAACACACTTTTAGATTCCCATTGTTGCACGTCTGCTGTGTGGTTGTCTTTTAGATCAATATAGAGTAAAAAAGTCTTATTGTTATTGTCATCAAATTTATCACGATTCGATATAATATCGTTTATCATCCAAGCTCTATATCACAACACATAGACACACACACACACAAAAATAATATAAACCATAATCAATTGTTAAAACGTGCACTGTTCTAAATTGACAGCCTTTAAAATATTTTTAAATATCACGATAAATGGTACGCAGTTCATATGTAGTCTATCTTGAAGCTCATTCCATAAATATGGAGCATATTTGGAGAATCTGCCTAACTCTGTATAAAAAAGGCATCTTAAGTAAGAGTATATCTGCCGATCTGGTATTATAAGTATTTGAACAGTACTCAAACAAACTAGATATATATTGTGCCAATTTTCCAATTAAAGCTTTAAAAATAAAAACTAAGATATGTTAATTTCTCCTTGGCTGTAATGAGGTCAATTCTGTCATTTTATATATAAAAAAAAAGTTATAAATAACTGTAACTGTATAAATAACTGTAAATATGGCAGAACAGTTGGATGATGACTTAAAGATCTGAAATGCTATTAATTTTATGATTTGTACAACATAAAGAATATATATTTTATTATTTATTTAAAATAGCATTTTATTACTTTTTTTTTTAAATAAAACCTGAAAATAAAAATACTGCCATGCTACATCATCACAAAATGTATCATATGTGTCATTTAATCTATTAATTCAATTCAATTCAATTCACCTTTATTTGTATAGCGCTTTTACAATGTAGATTGTGTCACAGCAGCTATTACACCAAAACTCCAAACTCCAAGCAATCAAGATTTAACTAAAAAATCCTTCATATCCAGATTCAGTCTCTCCATAAGTGTCATACGGACCACACTGTCACGTCTAAAAATACAGCCTTTCAAAGAAAACTGAGCAGAAATGTGATGTGTGTTATACAAGGAATGGCTATCTAATTAAAAACTGAATTCCACGAAGCCTTTGGCAGAGCGCTGAGCAATACAACAGACCCTGAAAGCTGTCTAATCCCCCTATGATTGAGACAAGCGTCCTTTAACTCAATTGCATTAAGATGGCTTAAGCTTTAATAGGCTTCCCAAAACATTGCTGCACTATGTGCTCTGTGTTCTGTTACCTTACGAAACCAATCACCACACAAATCCTATCATTTTAAAAACAGTGCTAGAAGCCACATGATGCACGTTGGCTCCTGTACATGCGTAACAGACTAACCGAAGGCCGTGACCAAGTGATCCAGCGAGACTCCAGATTTCAGCCCCTGCTGATAAATGCGCTAGACAGCAGCCTCCAGAGCACCCGCTCTAACCGAAAGACGTAAATTCCATTAACTATTGCTGATGACTCTATGAAAGTAATCTGGTTAAGTTCTTAAGTGCCTCTGATTTGATTGAAGAAGCCAACAGGAGTAAATGGTGATGAGTGATACAAGGAGAAGCGACTGCGGTTTTCGCGAATCCTTCGTCACTTAGATGTGTGTGGGTGCCAGTAAAAATGAATGCAAGAACACAGTGTCTTGTTAAATAAATCAGCAAGGCTAAAGTGTTTTTGGCCGGCTTGGCTGATGAGTGACTGAGCCTTTATCCAATTAAGTGGACGATTACCAGCACGTACTTGGCCTGAACGCACCCACCTCCTAAACTTATCAACAGCCTAATTGGCTCTGAAGGTATTGTGTTTTACATCCTTGCACTCAATCCAGGGGATTTCTTACCATGCCATCTGTCCAGCACACATCTAACTTGTTTTAGTGCTTTTGTTCCATAATTCACCCCTATTGCATGACGAAAATGTCATGATTGTGCAATAAGCTGCATCTGTCAAATGTCCAGTGCAATGCAATAATAATATATAACAAGCTTTAATCTCTATATTTCTGTGACATGGTTGAGACAGATGCTATGTGTACAGCATACAACTAATAATTCAATTCACCTAGTAGAACTTGATTTAACGCTAATGCATAAAAACCAAACACAATTGTAAGTAAATATAAAGTTTTCCTCTCTCCTTGGGATGAGAAGTGATGTGATGAGACTACCACTGGATATTTAAGCCTATCTATCAATCAATCCTATCAAGATTTAATGCTTGCTAGTGAATTACAATCTAGGCAGGCAAGTAACATCGTCTGTAAATATGTTTTAGTAATGTGCAAGCTCTAAAATGTGAGCAAGGGTACAGGAATTTGAAGAGGTTTACATACCTTCATTTGGAGGAGGGAATGTCTCTGTTTGTCAGAGTGACCTGCAATATGAATACATTTCAGTAAATATGATCTACTAGCCAACAAGGGCATTTTAACCACAAGAGGACACTGTTTTACCACTGGAAAACATGACAAGTGGCTTTACTCTTAGTGGTTTTCATGACAGGAAGCGAACACAAATATAACGCAGGCACATTAATATTGAGCACAAGCCAAAAATAACAATATTTTCAAGCACGTTTTCCATTTTCATAACCAACCACTCAAGAATTTTTGGAGTGAACTGTCAATTTCACATGCATAACAAGACCCAACAGTGTAAAAACAACCAAATTATAAATTAGTCAAGAGATTATCAATTATATTTGAGTTTTCAGAAGAACTTACCCAAAATGTGAACGAACAGATGAGTCAAGAATGATAATAAACTCTGCTCCGTTTCAATGTAATCCAAAATACCACAAGACAATAGTCTTTTCAACTATCCAATCATTTTCAGAGATCACTCCGGTAGCAGAATTAAGAGTGTCAGAAAAGTTAAACAAACCAAAAAACAGACCTCCCTCCAAAATCTAGGAGCTCTGACAAAGTGTTTGTTTTTTTAAATCAAGGCTTGTATGATGTTGAACATGTCCATCCTGAACCAATCCTTAATCTATATCCAGTAAAATCCTCCAAACAGTGTAAAACGTGAGGCTTTATGCTCGTTCACCACCAACAGATTAAGCGCAAATCCACCCGAAGCAGGTCTGTGATCACGCAAGAGATCCTTTCCAGAGCGCGTCCGGCTCAAGAATGCTCCCTCAGTAGTGAACAGTGCATTCCTGTGATCCCTCCCTCCCTCAGCGGACACTCCCACCGCCTCCCACCTCGGCCTGGAGAGCAGAACAATTACAGCACTCTCCTCCTCTCTGCTCGACACGTACGTACAGACAGTCCAGTGATTATGGCCATCCTCTTAATTACAGGCCCAGAATAACCAGAGGGGACAGGCGACACATCCAGAATGCCGATGAGATGCTTCCACCTCGCACCCAAATGAGACTTTGCTCTCATTGGGCGAAAGCGTCGACTCCAATTAATGCCACGGTGCTGGTATGTGCTTTCGTATGGTGAGAAAAGGATGATATGATTTAATGCAAGTGTTGCATTCGTACCTGTCACAGCTTTTTCTAAAAGCCTCGCATACGTGTTGAGGAATTCTTGTCGAGATCCACCAATCGCAGAGCTCCCCGCCGGACTGGGAGCTGTGAATGTCAGCGGGAAAAGGGCATGGTGAGATGATAAATCACAAGACGGGGCATTATCACAACAGATATATCACATAATTTATTAGGAGCGTCAACACCCCTGTGGGAGGAGGCAGATGAAAGCTCCTTGCACTCCTCCGTCTCTAATGCGCTGTCCTCTCTGAACCTGGGATGGGCTTCTCTAGGGGAGATAGCAGTAGACTTCAAAGTCCGTGGCCCCATCAGGAGCTCGGGGAGGTCTCATTCAGCCGTTGCCCCTGTCGGCCCTGAGGGAGTTTCTAATTGCATTTCACAGGCCCTGAACAAAACAAGGCCTTGTTCAAGCTGAAGTTGGTCCTCCTGCTGGGACGTAGCTGTGATTTGTGACTCCTCAGCAGGACGTGGAGCTTCGGCATGCCAGCACCGCTGAGAAAAACAGTTTTAGCTTCCTCCTTCTGACTGAACGCTCTGGGATGGCCATTGGTGGATGAATGTAGGGGCGACCGCGACACCTTTATGCTCTCCTTGCTTTGTGGGACTCAATGTGGGGTCTCAGGTTGAGATACTAATTTAGACCTACAGGAGAAAGTACAAATCATATGCAGGCCATCAGATATCATTAAACAGCAGATTAAAGGGGTTTCTTTTCATAATTTATAGGGTGCAAATAACCGGCGATGTACTTTCAACTATACGTCTAGCTGAGGCAGATGTTATTGCTGTGTGTTATATTGACTGGGGATTTTTTTTTAGCCCGATGGTGATACAAGCGTGGACCTTATTTATGAGTTGTTCATAAAAAATGCATTGTGGTTAAATCAGACTTGCAACATGTATGTGTATTTGACATTTTTGACCTTTGCATGCAGTTTTCAAGTAGCATACATTCACTGTTCTTATTAATTACTAAAAACAAGTTTAAAATCAGGGTGGCATGCTGGCACAGTGAGTAGCATGATCGCCTTACAGCAAGAAGGTTGCTGGTTCGAGCCTCGGCTGGGTCAGTTGGCATTTCTGTGTGGAGTTTGCATGTTCTCCCCATGTTCGCATGGGTTTCCTCCGGGTGCTCCGGTTTCCACCACAGTCCAAAGACATGCGCTATAGGTGAATTAGGTAAGCTAAAATTTTCCATAGTGTATGAGTGTGAATGTGTGTATGGATGTTTCCCAGTGATGGGTTGTAGCTGGAAGGGCATCCGCTGTGTAAAACATGCTGGATAAGTTCGTGGTTCATTTCGCTGTGGTGACCCCAGATTAATAAAGGGACTAAACTGTTAAGAAAATTTAATTATTATTATTGTATCACATGCAAGTTAAATCCAAATGCCCAAAAACATTCCTGAAGTTCATGCTATGCTTCAATACGGTATTGATTTTTTGAGTCACACTTTATTTTGATGGTCTGTTTATTACATTGCATCTACATGTCAACTAATTCTCAGTAGATTATAAGTAGACTGTTAAATTGGGGTTGGGGTTAGTGTAAATTGGCATGTACTTGCAAAGTTTCTTATAGTCAGTTAAATGTCTGTTGAAGGAGCAGTATCAACCGTGAGTAGTATTAGCCTGGTGATGAGCGGTGCCTGGTTTTCTTCGTAACGCCTGACATTCACTCCAAAGAGTTCAATTTTAGTCTCATCAGACCAGAGAATCCTGTCTCGGAGGTCTACAGATAATTCCTTTGTCTTCATACTAAGTTTGTATTTTGACATGCACTGTCAACCCTGGGACCTTATATATACAGGTGTATGCCTTTTCAAATAATTTTCAATCAACTGAATTTACCACAGGTGAACTCTAGTTAAGCTGCTGAAACATCTCATGAATGATCAGGGCAAACAAAATATACCTGAGATATTCACATTGTCATTGTGGGGTATTGTGTGTAGAATTTTGAGGAAATAAATTAATTTAATCCATTTTGGAATAAGGTTGTAACATAGAAAAATGTGGAAAAACTGAAGCGCAATGAATACTTTCCAGATGCACTGTATTAAGCAGACAGGCTACTAATACTCAAATGGACCATCAAATTAAAGGGTAACCGATTTTTTAAAAAATATTAACAGTTAGGCCAGGATTCAATTTGATATTAACCTAAGTATTTAACAGAAGCTACTTAGGAAGCTACTTAAAACTAATCTTTTTAGCACTGTTTTATTTGCGATACTTTTTTTAATCTCACTGTGTTTTTTACTGTATTCTTTATTGTGCTTTGTTGTTTTTTTTACTGTTTTGTAGCACTTTGGGTCTTAGAAAAGCACATTATAAATACAATTTATTATTATTATAGCTTTTATAATTTCATAAGCACACAAACAACAAACAATAATTTCCCTGTGAACTGAACTTGAACCTGTATATGATATAGATTTCAATCGCAGAAAATCTTCTGTCATAATATCACGACCCAGTCTTGGCAGTTTTACCAGTCACATCACATCACGGTTTAAGCAATTTCCAAAAACCATAATCATATATTACCAGCACAGCATTTACGAATAACATAAAACAGTAAATCACTGCTAAACTGCCTCATCATCATCATCAAAGGCAGATAATCTGAGTCAGATGTGATTACTGAAAATGAGCTGCAGAATGAGTCTCTAATAAGTCCATTCTTGTGTAATTATGACAGAGAATCGGTGGCGTTCATATATATACATCTGTCACAGCTTCAGCCACACCCCAAGGCTCTAAAAACAAAGAAATTGTATGAAAAATGAGCACATGGAGGTTTTTCCATTTCTCTTTTTTTTTTTCAAACACCGAAAGATTCTTGCAGACTCGCCTCAAAGGCAAAGTCATTAGCGCAGACTCGGCCTGATTGTTTTCACTGATTTTCTGTCTGAAGGAGGAGTAAATTGATGCCTTAGCCCTTCAGCTCTAGTCTGGCTATTAATTTCAAAGAGCAGGTTTGGCCCGATGGCCCTTTGAGAGAAAGCTGATTTAACTAGATCATTTTTAATGGGGATGGATTCCTCCATACTTGCCCTTTGGAATAGCTTCTGTCCTCCATAACCACTGGTCTGTAATGGCGAGCTCCTTCTGAGGCTATTACTAAGGGCCAATTGGCCTTGAAATGAAATACATAATCTTAATGTACTGGAAGATGTGCGATCCGTTCGCTCGTGGAAGAGAATGACTCGGCGCCGCAGGATTATTTTTTAGTCCATAAACAGATATGCGGCAAGACGCCGCCAATGTCGCGCTGTCAGATGGAGGTAGCACCCGTATGCAAACTCGCATGACAGCCGCAGCTATTTCCAGGGAGAGATAATCAAAGGCATTTGACTTGTGAGAACCATGGCGAAATAGCAATATTCTTGGATTTCAAAGAGCGTCTAACCACTGAATAGGCTTCCCATACGCCCTTTCATTGGGATGACACAATGTTGCATCTGCTCGGCAAGGGATAAATTAAGCATGTGAAAGTTTTAGTGAAATCCCCATTTTCCAGTTAATCAAATCTCCCCTAATCAAATTAGGAGCTGTAATTCCCCAGGATGCGTGTGACAAAAGTGTATTATTCCTGCCTTTAGAGCCGCGAGAGAGAAATCAGCGTGAGGCCATTCCCCTCTGCTTCAGTGGCCCTGAATTGAATTGCTCTTCCGACTGACCCGAGCGCAAGAGGCAGGGTCGAGGTAAACTTTGGCAGTGTTTGAGTTCCCAGCTCATTAAAGAGCTGCCTCGGAGGCCACCTCCAGAGACTGTTGAGCCATTCATTAATGAGGCACTTGTGTAATTTTCCCTGGACATCTGTGACGAACAGGCTCTGTTCCCAATGGCGCACAAAAACCACCCCGGACAATGAGGATCAGGGAAACGGCCAACATCCGGCATATAAAATCATCTCCAATCCTACGAAATCGCGGCGATCACCTGTGAGTCTGAATGAAGTCTCGAGACGTGATTGAAGGTCTTCGGCGGTGCTGGCATACATACAGAAAGTGCCCTTTTATACTGGTTTAGCAGGGCTCTAAATAGGTCCATGGAGAATTCGGATGCCACTTATGAAGTGCTCATAACCTATGTGTACCTCGCAGCTTTGCACAACAGCCTCCTTCCAAAGCAATTCATGTGGCAACTAATGAATATGCCACTTTAGACTTTGTGAATTGTTCCTTTCCGTTCACTGCCCCCAGTGTTAACACCTCTTTATACGATTCTTAACACCTACTGCACTGCCTCTCAAGGTCACTCTGGCTGAACGGAGAGCTGGAGAAAGCCGCACAAAACCTGAGAGGCTCAATTCCTATTCATTTGTCACATTTGCATGCATGCCTCTATACTCAATCACACAAAGGCCACGGTAGCTTAGCCATTGCCCCCTACCAATTACAAATGAGTCCATTAAGCTGTCTGCATCGGGCCCAGCCTCTTCATGGTAATGGCTTGTGAGATTTCCATCATAATCGCAGGGCTCCCACTGCAGTCATGAGTGCAGATGGAGGAGGAGAGTGGGTAAAGAGCTATCAAACGGGGCAGAGTGCATTCCTTCAGCATTGTTTACGTGCAAGAGAACTCAAAAGCCAGTGCTTGCTTGCTTTAGAAGAGAAGCCTTTTAAGACGATCACAAAATTCGGAGAGATGCACGTGCAAAAACAGCAGATTCAATACTGATAGACTGATCAATACTAGCAATTCTTTTCATCATACAGATTAAATAGCTGTAGCATTTAAATTCTGCACTAATTGGTTTTAACATTCTTCATCATTTTTTATATTTTTAGACATTAGTTATGTCAGAATCAAGACACAAATGTGAAAGCAGATGGGTTGTTTCTTGTGGTGACAAAAAATTGTTCCTTTTTGGTGGCCAAAATTAAATGGCAGGGGGTGATTTATGCACCTTCTCTATTAGCAATCTTGGATGAATAATGTGAACAGCTTTTATTACATGCTGGTTGTTACACTGACACCTAATTTACAAAGTCTGTTAATGTCTAAAGGGAAATAACAAATCATTTAGGCCAGACAATCAATTCCATAAACATGCATTTATCAAGCTCATTTGTGAAGCTTGACCTAGTTCTTTCATGTCATATAACAGGACAACTCTATAAAGGTCTATTCACAAGAGAAGGTAAATCAGCTCATGAAAAACCCTGACAGGTCTCAGCATTTTAAAGCAATAAAGGCTCTCACATACGCTGCCTGTCCAAAAAAAAAAGTCACACACTCTAATATTTCATCGGACTGCTGTTTGCTTTGATTACGGCACACATTCGTCATGACATTGTAATGTGCTTCTGCAATGTCACAACATTTATATATGTGCAGAATTGAATTACTGTTTCTCCAAGATCTTATGGATGATGAATTGGACCTCTGCACAAAGTGTTCCTCGGAACATCCAAAAGAGTCTCAATAAGGTTAAGGTCTGGATTCTGTTGTGTCCAATCCATGTGAAAAAAGTATAGCTTTGTCCCAAATGGCAAACTATTTGCTCTTATCCACTATGTACTTATGCACGTACGCACTAAACAGCATAGTATATGAATGTAGTGTTGTCCCAAATGGAACACTAACGTTTTTTACTAGGCAGAAATTCAAATCGTTTCCCAGATGAACCAAACTACCAAATAATAACTGCCTTGTGTATAACCCCATTCACCATCGGGAGGCGCTATAATTACTCTCATGGGAGAATACTGCTTTCACAATACAAAATAAAGTAATCCAACATCAGTGGCTGAAAACTCCGCCCCTTCTGCTACGTGAGCAAACGTGGCTGTTGAGTACGTGAAGTGTCCATCAGTCCACACTTCATTTTAATGGTTGAATAAGTGCATCATCCGGGTATTTAAAGTGCACTTATTGTTTTTAGAGTTTTCATTGTGAAATGGCGTAGAATACTGCACAAGTATGCGATTAGGGATGCACTTTATGTCTCATAGTCTCACATACATAAGTGTTGTTTTTAACCCCACTAACTTTTATTGCATTGACAAAAACAACTAAAACATCCTTCAAAATATATTGTTACGTGCTCCGTAAAAAACAACAAGCAAGCAAGATGTTGGATAGATGGATGACTGGATAGTTAACTCAATGTAGTTTTGGACCCAACTGACTATTCACTGCTTTAACAAAAATGTCACAATATGTCTGATTGTATTCCACAAAAACAACCGAGATAGTTATGACTTTATAGATAATTTCTGTTCTTTCCTCTTTAGTCCTGATGCCTATGAGGTAAGTGAAATCTGTGCTGAAGATTTGAAAAACGTTGCCCAGTCTGATACGTCTCGATTTCTGCTGCGACACTTGGATGGTAGGGTCAGAGTTTGGCATCAACAACATGAAAGCATGTTGCCTTGTACAACATGAAAACATCCTGCCTTGTATCAACAGTTTAGGCTGGTGATATGGTGTAATGGTGTGGGGGATATTTTTTGAGCACACTTTGGGCACATTAGTACCAATTGAGCATTGTGTCAACACCACAGCCTACCTGAGTATTGTTGCTGACCATGTCCATCCCTTTATGACCACAGTGTACCGATCTTCTGATGGCTACTTCCAGCAGGATAACGCATCATGTGATAACGCACGAATCATAATCATCTCAGACTGGTTTCTTGAACATGACAATGAGCTCACTGTACTCAAATGGCCTCAATATTCACCAGATCTCAATCCAATAGAGCACCTTTGGGATGTGGTGGGACGGGAGATTCACATGAAGGATGTGCAGCCGACAAATCTACAGCAACTGCGTGATGCTATCATGTCAATATGGATCAAAATCTCTAGGGGATATTTCCAGTAGCTTGTTCAATCTATGCCATGAAGGATTAAGGCAGTTCTGAAGGCAAAAGGGGGTCCGACTTGCTACTAGTAAGATATACCTAATAAAGTGGCCGGTGAGTGTACATTTGCCTTTATGTTCATGGACAAAACAGCTGAAACATTATTTTAAAATATCTTCTATTGAAAATGTCAGACAGTAAACAACGGGATGATGAATAAATAATGACAAAACATGGACTTTTGGTAGAAATATTCCTTTAAAAAAATAATAAACGTCCGTTTCTGGATAATCTATGTTTGTCAGCCTTAAAGTGTACAGCTTGTAAAGCTGCAACACTATTTACAAGAGTTACAACCGTTTTGCTGCAATACAACCTCTCGCTGCAAAGTTAAAACGCTATCGCTCTGCTCACTCTACTATATTTCAAAGAAGAGTAGCATCTCCTCAACCGTTACACGGCGAGAGTGATTGCAGCAGATCACCTTGAGGACATCTAGCCCTAATGCAGTGCCCCAGTAGTGGAAGAGCATGAAGAAAGATGATAGGACTTCAGAGGTATTAATCACCACGACAGTGAAAGGCTCAACCTCCAGCCACCAAGGGCTCAGGATAAGCTCGTAAAAATTGCACGGCCCTCCACAGGGCGCTCATGTCTTACTTGTTTATGGCAGCAAGTCCCAGAGGACGTGGCAGTGATGTGCTAGCCTCTAAACCCACAACGTCAGGAATGATGTATGACCATCATTACCAGAAAATATCACTTCAGCCGACCCATGATCTTGCTCCGCTAAGGGTCATATTATCCATGAAGAACAAATTACGATCCCCTCCGCACATTTAAATTACTGGCAAAAAAAATGCTAGCGCAGAGACGGTGATATGTCATCGGTGACAATGCCCCCCAGTGTAACGCAGATAAAAACCCACCTGAGAAATCATCGTCCCACACCGTGCTAAAGTTCACTAGCGCTTGCTGTCAGGCAGAAGCAAATATACAGGAAAGGTTGCGCTCTTTAATTTCCCCCATTTGAGCAATTAGTATATTTACACAACACCGTCAGTCATGAAATGGCAGCTTCAGATTTCTCTGTTTGCTTCTCAGTTTTATAGGAATATTTTTAGGTTGGAAAGATTCAAACTTATTGTTCCTACAGAATATTTAAATATGTGACCCTGAAACAAGTGTCAATTTTTGAAAATTGGCTTGCTAGGATATGACGGTACTTGGCCAAGATACAACTATTTAAAATCTCTGATGTAAAGGTTAAAATTAAAATGAAAAAGTTGTCAAAATTAGGTTCTTAACAATACAAATAATATTACTAATCAAATATTTAGTTTTGATATATTTACAGTAGGAAATGATGAAAGGTGATCTTGATTTACCAGTCTTAAGGGGGTCACACACCAGATGCGCCGCAAAGCGCCATGCAGCACCATACATTTCAGCATTCTAAACATAGGTTTCTATCAGGGTACACACACCGGTGCCGCAAGTCGGCGGCTGTCCGCGATGCCCAGCCACGACTCAGGACACTGTTCATTTCTCTGCCGCGCCACAGAGCGCCATCTGAACAGTTCCGTTTAAAATAGCATGCGAATGTGCGTGTCTGGAGTGCGATACTTTCAACTGTCGTGTTGGGGCGCTGAGAGGGGCATCCGGTGTGTGACGGCCTTTAGGATGTTTGATAGATTCTTTATTTACCTTTCTTTATTTAATGTCTTTGTTTGACAAAAGATATATATATATAATTTTGATCCAGAAAAAATATATATATATATATTTGGCTATTCCCAAAAGTGTACAACATAAGACAGTTTTGTGGTATATATTTTAAAGGTGCGGTAAGTTTGACACCTGGCTGAACTAGGTATTGCACACCTGGTTCGAAACACGCACAAGTGCAGGTTGCCAGATTGACAACACCAACAGGAGTGAGCCTAACTATTAAGCCTAAATGCTAATTTAAGTCGTGTTCTAAATAAAAGCAACGGCACACGATAGAAGGAATATTTTCCATATTAAAAGGAGTTTTTGTTCTAACCAACACCTGAAATTTATATTTTATAAACAGCTTCTATTTCTTGCAGCTGAACAACAGGATAAACCAACAATGATCACCTCAGGTACACCTCATGTGCTTGATTCAGTGTTAAATGCTAATAATGTGAATTTGAATGCCATTTTACATGCCATTTACTGCCATACTACTGAAAGCAGCAGCAGATAGTTCACCTCAGATCTTGAAAATAAAATAAACTTTAAAATTGAAGTTCAGAACTGTGACTTAGTGCAAGCCAACACATATCAGTGATTCAGCATCAACATGTAATAATGTTAAAGAGGTTTAATATGTATTCATTAGATTATAAACCTTACCATTTCGTTGGAGTGCATTTAAATTTCTGTGTTTTTTCTGGTGCAAACAGCCAAATTGCTTATCACTGCAAAGCTCATCATGTAGCTTGTTGTTAGGACACTGGTTACAATGTAACCTGCTCACCTAATGTTTACGTAATATATTTATTATTTGCCAATTATAACACCTCATGTGGAACTCTGAATTTCAGATTCTGATTTTGGTCACGCATACTTTTGAGAGCCTTCCTGACTGAATTAATGAAATATGTGGTTTTCAATTAAGGCAACACGGGGAGCTGAAATATAATTGGCTAAACTGGCATTGGGTGTGATAAATGACCAAAGACAGACGCTCCGGCCAGTAATGGACATTTTCAAAGCAGAATAACAGACTTCAGCATTGTTTTTCAGATAAACAAGAATGTTCACTTAGCATGTTTCCTAAATATCTGCAAACATATTATGCTATTTTTATGCTTTAGAAGAGTCAAAAACTAACAGCACCTTTAAATAAATTCCGAAAATTTCAAGATTGGCTGCTCAGGGGCGATGCAAGAAAATAGTGACGCTCTTGCCGAGATTTTTTACAGGGCTAAATATCATCACCTTCAAAGGGTTTTGCCAGCTGTGCTTTAAGATATTTCAAACCCCCTTTGGCTTATTCCTGTTTAATACGTTTCATACATAAATTTATTATAAAGTACATTTATTGCATTTATGGATTTGCCAGACATTTTTATCCAGAGCAACTTACACTCAGAAGACACATTTTTATTAGGGCTTGCATCCCCTTGAAATCAAACCCATGACCTTGGCACTGCTAGCACTGAGCTCTGCCAGCTGAGCTACAGGCAAACTACTGTAAATCCTGAATATAATAAACACTCACATACTCATAAAACACACTATACCTTCTCCAACAAATCTTTGACAGATTTTTGTATAATATTTTGTATAATATTCACTATGCTTATCTGAATGAACTGCTCTCACCTTTTCTTTTTAATTAGATGGCAATGTAACTTCAGTTTAGTTCAGCTCTTCAAAAAAGGTCACACAGAACTTTTTTCCATTTAGCTATGGGATTCTAATACCACATTATTTCACAATGTAAAAATGTGGCAACACAATGTAGGGTTAACACTTTGAAAAAGCAAACACTGATCTGGAATAGGGATTCACAACCCCAGGCCAAAAAAGTCCTTTACTTTCTGTGCACTCTATGAAATAAAGGGACAAAAGCTGTCACTTAAATAAAAAGGTATACTTTCTAGGTCATTTTAGGTACCAATATGTAGCCTTGTAGACTGTTAACTTCTCAATGTCAAACAAATGTCAAATTCTCTCACTTTTACCTCACTAAAAAGCTGAATTTCTATGACCTATAATGAACTGAAAAACAAGGCACCGTTGTGCTTTGCAAAAAATGTAAAAACATTTGAGCCGGAATATCACATTTTTATGAATTTTATAGTGATTATGAGAGGAACAGAGGATCATTTATCTCAGATTTCCAAAATAAATGAGCACCCAGTCTTTGAAGTGACCATTTTGTAAAGCCCTTAAAATGTACATTTTCCAGGCATGATTGCCTTAGTTATTAAGTCAAGCTTGGTGACTTTCAGCTGACGAGCAGGAAAGCAATAAAAAAAAGCCAACACAATCTCACGGCAATTCGTAACTTTTTGCTTTAGTGGCTAATTCGTATGAATTCGTACGATCTAATTCGTACAGTATAGTACGATTTGCTCATTCCCCAGTGACGGTTGGGTTTAGGGGTGGGGTTAGGTGACATGCCTCCTTTTTAAAATCGTACAATTTCAAACGACTGAACTCGTACGAATTTTCTCATGAGATCAGGCTGAAAAAGCAATGAAAAATATCCTAACCATAACAAATAGACAAAACATGTGAAAAGAAAATTACATTTGAATAAATCGAAAGTAAAATTTTAAGTGAAAAACAAAAGTTCCTGATATTATATATATATATATATATATATATATATATATATATATATATATATATATATATATATATATATATATAAATTCCCTGACTTTCAATGTCTGGAATAACCTTTTAAAATTATGTGACCTTCCAGAAATGTCATGACCTGCAGGAACCCTGTAAAAATATGGACCCTAAGGTACAAACATATACCTACAGCTTTAGCACCTTCATTTATTAAAGTTTTGAGGTTAACACTGGGATTTTAAATGACAATCGGTTACAGGGAAAGTTCACCCAAAAAAGAAAATTTACTCAGCATTCCATTTACTTGTTCTAAACCTGTTTGACTTTCTCCTGTTGAACACAAGATTTTTTCACACTTTTTTTAGTGTTCAACAGAATAAAAAGACAATATTTAGAGGGAGAGTAATAGTGAGTAAATTTTCATTTTGAACTATCCCTTTTAAGTGAACTTTC
This sequence comes from Danio aesculapii, assembly GCF_903798145.1. NCBI lineage: Eukaryota > Metazoa > Chordata > Actinopteri > Cypriniformes > Danionidae > Danio > Danio aesculapii. The sequence continues at coordinate 28,527,674 of NC_079449.1, read as the reverse complement.
AAAATCCTTGATGTCTTGAAATGGTTTGGAGTCAACAGTATAAAGTATAAGAATGCACAATACTAGAGCTTTCATGTAAAAGTTTGGATGCTGTGTTCATCCACATTGACCCTACAAATAGGTGCATTAAGCCAGGATTTAGCATTATACAGTGCTTGTGTAAATGCTTGTGTCTGAATATTACAGAGAATTAATTGTTTACTCTGGGTAGATTGAAAAGCATGTTGCATATATTGTATGATGCAGATTTAAGGGTGCATTCACACTGCAAGTGTTAGTTCTTAATTCTAATGTATTAATCAATTCTTATTTTGATTTAATTTCTTTTTTTCAAAATATCCACTCATTCAAAAATGAAACATCATTGCTTATTGGAGATGCACATCAGTTATGCATATGAATTTAAGAAAAAAATGTGCATTCCTTCTTAAGGAAGGGCAGAGGCTTGCTGAATAACTACTGAGAGATTTCAGCTGCTGTCTGGGCTTTCACTGCCTTTCTACACCTCCCTTTCTTTATATGTTCAATAATTTTTCCTTGTGTCATTTCATTTTATTACACATAACACTAATTAGATTCGTTTTCTTCGCATTTATGGATCTCTTTGGTTTTTACCAACATCTAATGAAATTTTTAAATCAACACCTTTAGAATTTTGTTTTCTGAGAAAAATGGTAACGTGTGAGAATATATATATATATATATATATATATATATATATATATATATATATATATATATATATATATATATATATATATATAGTTGAAGTCAGAATTTTTAGCCCCCCTGAATCATTAACCCCCGTTTATTTTTTCCCCCAATTTCTATTTAACGGAGAGATTTGTTCAACACATTTCTAAACATAATAGTTTTAATAACTCATTTCTAATAACTGATTTATTTTATCAGTTATTTTAATATTTGACTAGATATTTTTTAAGACACTTCTATACAGCTTAAAGTGACATTTAAAAGCTTCTCTATGTTAATTAGGTTAACTAGGCAGGTTAGGGAAATTAGGCAAGTTATTCTATAATGATGGTTTGTCCTGTAGACTATTGAAAAAGAAATTAGCTTAAAGGGGCTAATAATTTTCACATTAAAATGGTTTTAAATGTAAAACTGCTTTTATTCTAGCCAAAATAAAACAAATAAGACTTTCTCCAGAAGAAACTGGCATTATTATCAGACATACTGTGAAAATTTCCTTGCACTGTTAAACATCATTTGGGTAAATTCAGAGGGGGGCCAATAATTCTGACTTCAACTGTGTGCGTGTATATATATACGCTCTGTGGCGCGGCAGAGAAATGAACAGTGTCCTGAGTCGTGGCTGGGCGTCGCGAACAGCCACCAACTTGCGGCACCGGTGTGTGTACCCTGATAGAAACCTATGTTTAGAATGCTGAAATGTATGGCGCATCTGGTGTGTGAACCCCTTAAGACTGGTAATACCTATCTATATATATATATATATATATATATATATATATATAGGTATGTATGTGTGTGTAAGCATTGAATAATATAGTTTATTAACCTGATTTATACATTGTTTACGCATTGAGTGTTACTGTAGTTTATTAATCTGATTTAAAGAATATGCACAGGCATTGAATATTATAGTTGAATAACTCGACTGTCTGCTAGACTGGATTTTTTTGTTTTAGCACTCCCTTGTAATGCAACAGAACGAACAATTAAGGTTACAACGTCGTGGTCATTCTCTTTGCCTTTGGAAAATGAATCCCTTGATAATTTATAACCGAGGAGAAACAAGCGGCTGATGAATAGTATCCATTATCATGCATCATTTACTGTAATAACAGGCTGCTATTTCCATACAAGAAATGACAAAAAAAATCATCCATAAATTAGTTTCGAATTTCGCCTGTGGATGTTGGGAAGAGAATAAAGGAGCTTGTGAGCCCTACCACCCAATATCAATTTCAAGGTCCATTTACTTCCTCATCCCTGATCCCTGCCACGCTGAACAGACGGAGACCCCTGAGTGGGCGCATATGGCAGAGGGCTGGGAGTCCACTGGAGCTGGTAATGATGGCAGCGGTGGACTGGTCCATCACCGTGCCAGCGCTGGGCCTCCATTGGCGCAGAGTAATTGACAGCCATGAGCTTCCCTACAGAGCTCAAACACCGCCGCCTGCTCTCTGGCACACACTCCCTAATTCACACACGCGGTCTTGGCTGCTGGCTCAGCAGGGGCAGGCCATCCAATTTACAGCTCTGTCCAGCACTGCCCCGGGAGCCATCTCCAGCCTGCCCAGCCGGCCCAACAGAGACTAATGAAGGGCTCCACCAGCACCTCATACATTATGGAGAGAGCGGAGACGGATCAGGAAAACACTGCCAACGCACTCCGCTTTTCGGAACGGAAAGAATCAATTGGGTTGTTGTGGGTAACTGCTCCCCTGCTGTGACACCGCTCTCCATTACACGCACTGAGGTGGTGACGGAGAGAAAGAGCAAACGAGCTATTATTTCTGCCGCTCCTTTACTTATGTTCCTTCACATTTTCGGCACCGCGTGTAATACCACTTAAAGCTTTGCTTCCACTTACCAGTCCTGGAAGCAAGATTGCTTCGCCTTTCCAGGGTAGAATGAGTAAAACCTTTTCTCTTCTCTGACTTCTTTGAATCTGAGAAGACATATAAGCAGTCATTGCATATGTAGTTTAAAAGCTTAATGGAGGACTGTCTACATAAGCATGTAGAGGCTGTGTGTATGATGGAGCGTCACTTCATTCTGTTCTTGCATACTTATGAGAGCATAGAGCACGCCGGCCCACTGCTGAGCCTGCCTTGGCATGCTGTTACAATGAAACAAATTGTATTCTGCGATAGCTCCGCATGAGTCTTGGCTTCGCTAACGTCCTTGGGATGCTTACCATCTGGCAGTCCCATCACTGCGCTCAGATACGCTGCATTACAAAACGAGACAGCACAGAATGTGAAAAATAGAGTGTTATCAGGTACTTTACGCAAATGTTGAGCGGTCATGAATTCAATATTTCATCACTGCGCAACTGCTTTTGCTTAAGGAAACTGACCAAAATGTATTTGTGATTTTTGTTGTTCTTAACTAAAGTTAAAGTGTTTTGTTAGCTGAGATTTGTTTATTTAAATTTCAAAACCTAAACTTGATAGATAATATGTCTAAACAGAAATAAAAAGCTACATATAAAATTTAAAAAATGATGAAAATGACAAAAGTACAGAACAAAATTACTAGAACTAGTAAACTTAAATTAAAACCAATTCAAAATAATACTGAATGCTATTAAAATGACACTGATTTGTCACTAAAAATGAATGGTATGCATTAGATAATTGTTCTTATAATTGATCATCAGCAAATAAATGAAGATACACTCAAATCTGACGTTTGCTGCTTGTTCAAACTGCTTATTTAAAATGAGTTGAAACAACACAAGTTTTAGGGGTTTGTTTTGGGCCAACTTAATAGTTTTATGTTTAATCCACTTAAATTTGTAAAAATGATTAAGTTTACTTAAGCGATTTGTGTTGGGGTAACAAAGGAATAGTGTGAAAGCCTCCATTTTTAAAGTGTAGGACGTCTTTTAAAACTATTTTCTGAGACTTTTTTGTAATGACACCAACTTAAGCTAATATCTTTAGCATCTAATACACAAAAATACATTTACACAGTGTACCTTAAGTGTCCAAACACTTTAAATACAGAGTGTACATTTCTATATAGAATATATGTATATAACTATATTTAGAGACAATATAATTACAGCACCACTGTAAATCTAGAATTAGTAATTAAAATATTATAGTGCTTTTCGCCTTGCATTTTTAAGGCCCAATCCCAATACTAATTTTTTACCCCTACCCCTTCCCCTTGGAACAGAGTGTGAAGGGGAAGGGCTTCAAATTTTACCCCTAAGAAATGGGACACGACTACAACACCTGCAGACGTCATCATATGTCATCAGCCACTGCTGTAGTTATTCCAGTTGCGTTATTTTTTAGTATTTATCGTCAGGAAATCACTGAAGGTAACGGTATCATGTTATAATAATGATATAATGTAGCAATTAGCTCGTAACTGCACTGTGTATTTACACTGTGGCCATATTCGTCAATGTAAACACACAAAAGCAACATAAACGTTATACTAGACACAGTAAAAAGCTGATTCTCAGCCACTAGACTTTTCTGACAGGGGATTCGAGTATCAGATGTGAAAGTATGTTGTGGGACTACTATACAAGAGTTTTTATTAGAGATTATAGATAACGAAATTTAGCGTTTTTTAATCACTGATTTTAAAGCATGACGGTAAAACATGAACGCCGTTATGAATGTATTAAAACATATACTTGTTTGTTGTAAAAATTCATAATAATGACAATAAATGCTAATAAAAAATAATAATTTGTGCATCTCTTGCCTTGCGTTTGCAGCCATGCTGTCGTAGCTGGTGTACTCTGGGAAATTTTCGTACCCCTTGGTTTCTAGCGTGGTCCTGAAAAATCTGTTTCAAGGGCTATTTAGCCCTTCCCCTTAGCCCTACGCCTTCAAGCTAAGGAGAATTGGGACACCCCTAGCCCTTCACATGAACGCGCAAAATGAGGGGTAGGGGGAAGGGGAAGGGCTAAGGGGTAGAATTGGGTTTGGGACCAAGTCACACATTAGATCTGCTGATTGGCTTTCAATGCATTCAGTGTTTTCTTAGAAACCCTTGGGAATTCGTTGTTGCCTATCATGGTCACACTGGTCAAAAGGGCAATTACTCAGAAGTGAGTTTGACTCTCATTAAACAATTGACCCTTATTTGTGCCTATTTTCACAAGGCAGCGCTGCAGATATTGGGGCAGGAATCAGCCTGGTTCATCCATCAGCTTTATGGCAGGTGGCAGGAGCTCCTTATGCTCAATGTAGTGGAAAGCAAGGCTTTATTACCACTGGTTTCTCACCGAGAGAGATGAAGACAGAAACAATAGAATGTCCAAGGCTGACGCATCAATGTACGTTTGTATGTTCTATAAATCTGCTGTTTGGCCACAGCATTGCAGCCACAGTGCAGACAGGGATGGTGTCCTTCACAAAAGAAAGCCTGTCTGCTCGATTTTTATCGTCTCCGCAAAATGGCGTCATCAAATTATTGGTGACAGGTGAGAACTGTCAGCGTGTTTAACACCCTGAATATGAGCCGATGTCTTCTGACTTCCGTGGAAGAAATGAAATCCACCGATGACAGCTTACTTGACATTTACACACTCCGAATCCCGTCCTTTAATAGCTGCGCTCCATCTCCCTGGGGTTTGTCAGCCAGGCCGACTGATAACAAACCTGTCAGGAGGGTTCACGAGGGATATGAATCCAGCGCTGGCAGAGAAATGATGTGTTCAGTGGAGGAATATGGAGACTGACATGAGCTGCGCGCCGGCTTAGTGACAGATGATTTGTTACACCGTGCGCTAAATGGAAGTCGCCACAACGGCTGATTAGGTCTTATCAGGGCCGTTTCGAGCGAGCAACTTTTTCATTTCACCTCTCTCCAAGGAGCCGCCATCAAAAGAGATCACAGAGGTTTCCTCGGCGAGCCTGTCAGCTCAAGGTGAAGCCGAATGGGGGAGGATAACAGGGATGAGGAAATAAACTGCTGTCTCAGATAACATTAATGCTCAAGCTTCACGGCTGACAGTTACCTGATAAAACATTATCTCAGCCAATGAGAGACAGGACAGGACAAACACGTCCCCCCACACACACAGTTTTTCTAATACATCTGGCCAGATTACAGAACACCGCTATTCATCTGTGGGTCATATTGCAGCTCTGGAGATCCGTTTCCTTTTTTTTTTAGTAAAGGTCACCTATCTCTCCTGTTTTTACCAAATGTATTATTGGATTGTCGCTCTCTAATGGGAGTGGATGGGTGATATTTTAACAGAATGTTCTGTGAATTATAAAATAATAGCTAAATGACATAACATTGAATAACTTACATTTCACACAGAAAATTAGCAATTTAGGTCTTTTCACTTTCACTATTAAGAGAACCACAATCATATTATATAGCATCCACAATGCATTGTAATTTTTTATTTTAGCATTCATTATGTTATCATCCATGTTACATCCTCGAACTCACTAAAGTAGTGTTAAAAATCTGATTGGCTGCCAATGCTTCTTGTCATTCACTGGGAGAAAAGAACCTATTAAAGGGTTAGTTCAACCGAAAATACAAAATTCTGTTATTAATTGCTCATTATCTTGTCAAAACCTGAAGATATTTTACATAAAATTCGAGAGATGCTAACTTTTAATGATAACATTGTTTATCACTTGCACGCTCACTGACATGTCTGCTATTTAAATGCGCAGGTTAATATTTTTTAGAAACTAGCTGAAATATCATGTATTAAAATTAAGTATTACTACAATTTTACTTCTCTATAGTAATATTCAACAAAATATGATTGTGGAGGACCCTTTGACCCCATATTGTGAATGCCATTTTAACCATATAACTAAGCTCATGTGTATTTTTACTTTGGTAATGAAAACAGTTCCAAATAATAGCAGAATTAACTGAAACAAGTATTTGTTCATGAACAAATCAAGTTTGAACAACTCTATAACTTTTTATGTTTCCATCAAAAGGCGCGAATGGAATGGAGATGGAATTTGACATAAAACATTTGCAACTACAGCAACGATTCCATTCAGTCGAGCGAAAGAGAACAAAATTGTCACTTCCTGAATTAGCGCCGAACTATTTTATATATATATATATATATATATATATATATATATATATATATATATATATATATATATATATATATATATATATATATATATTTATAGTTATATAAATATATAATTACATGTGCCTCAGAAGATGAAATCCAATGAAGATGCGGTGGGGTTTGAGACCGATCTTTAGTAGTGCATAAGTTTTAATGCGCATTTTCAAAATTTATGTTAATTTTGGCATTTTCGTTAAGTGTTTTTACACCCATTTCACACAAGGCTTCAGCATCAACGCTTGACAGAGGGCTTGTCTGAAGTTGGGGCTGACGCGATCGTCATAGCAGTGTTAACCAATGAAATTAGTCCGCAATCAGCCACTGTCTGAGCTGGGCTATTTGCATAAATCTGATTGGCTGACGTCATTTGGCACTTGAAAACTTGAGAAATTCCAAACTTCTGCAGCGAGCAATGCAGACAGATCCACAATTCAGTTCAGCAATGCTTGACTGCCCATTCAAAGTCAAAGGGAAGCGTTGACGCTGACGCCCCGTGTGAATCGGGAGTTATGCGCATAAAAATAAGTGGATGGAAACATAGCTAATAACTTAAGTACACATGAAATTAAAACTAACATATTCATTTTGTTAGCTCACATTGCTAGTTTTGTGGAGAACAATTCATCTGTGCATGTCATCAAGACATTTATTTTGCCCTTCTAATCTTTTATTAAAATCTGGAAATGCACTTTGTTTTCAGTTGAATTGTCAGATTACGTGCGTCTTAGGTATTGGGCGTGGCTAACATATTTACCCACGCCCATCCAACAGTAAGCTCTGACAACAAATTCCTAACAGAAGATGTCTGTTAGGTTGTAATAACTCTTCCAAAACCCATTTCCCAAGACATTTTATAGATTTTGGATATGACGTTAAACAACTAGAATTCATATGAATCAAGCAAGTATTTGAGTCACATATCGGAGGTAATCTGAATAAACGATTATTACAAAGAGAAGCGTTCTGGATTCATAAATTAAAATCACTTACACCAAGAGGAATAAATGAGGAATTGGTCCTTTCTGTGTTTCTTTAACGGTTTGTTGTTTAGGTATAATATTGTGAATCATGAATTTTGAAGATGTAATGATACAAATAATGAGATGAAAATGTATTTTTAATGTTTTGGACTGTCGAAATTTTATTGTATTGATGTAGACATAATTAAAAACATGATGATAATAGATATGCTATTTTCTTGTGAAATAATGTTTTTGAAGTTGAAGGTAAATATTTCTTGTGTGGTTAATTATGGTATATTGAAATTTAAGCATTGTGCAGAAACGTCTGTGTTTTGTATCACCTGAAGAATGTAAAATAAAAACTGTACGAAGCAATTATTAAATGAGTGCGAATCATAACCTTCTGACCAATCTTCCTGAATGAAATACCTACTTTATTACATCCAATCAGCTTGCAGTAGAACAAACAAGCCACGCCCACCGTTTTCTCATTTAATATTCTGTTAACTGCGTCACAATACAAAAAACAATTGGTCGCAGCTTCCGCTTCATGTGGACTTTAAACACTCCTGAATGAATCTCTTTTTGCACTATTGAATGAATGATTCGGTGACAGCGGAGAAGTCACCAAAAATCCACAAAATAGATAAATACGCTAAAAACGAAATGCAGAATCACATCAATATTTCAAACGCTGCCTCTAACTCACAATCATCCTCAACAAGCATGAAATCCTCTCAGAGTGAGCAGATGGTCCCCTTCAGCCCTATATGCAACATCATCCACATATTGACTGACATTTTAATCCAGATGAGACCACATTAGACCGCAAATTGACATCTATCACAAAGACTGAACCGTCCTCTTAGTGGTGCAATGATCTATAAGACGGGTCCCTCGCAGATCAATAGAAACAATAATGCTCTTGTTTCACAGATCCAGAGCATTGATGAATCTAAAACTCTGTTTCGCAGCTCCTACATAACACAACATATCATTTGCATCACACCAACCACAGAAGTTCAAGCCAGCAGTTGAGATGTGACAGAAACCTACTCATTAGGACACCTTGGCTCAGTCTACACCCTCAAAGTGTATCTGTTTACCCATGGATCTCATTTGATGAGACATAAGGCAGTAATTGGATGTGGCTTGTGATCAGATGTTCTCTTGGGGAAGCTAATTCCACTCTTTCTGACCTGCCTAATCTTTTAAGACCAAGCTGGGGTTAATGGGCTGCTCTTCCCCCCACCAACTTGATATCCAGACCGCTGTATGGAAAACGCTGTGCCGTATTTTAGCTCTGCAGCAGGATGTGACAGTCTGAGCTGCACAACACGATCCATGATAAAGTAATTTATGCATGAGTACTGGACCGCAAGTGAATAGAAGATACATTTTCATGATTAGGCGAGTAGAGGTCATGCGTAAATGGATATCATATAGCATCCCTTCTGACAAAAATCGTTAATCTGACTGTAATAGTTGCCATTTACTGGAATGTGTGTTTTTTCCCCCTCCACTGGGAGATGGCTAACAAAATATTATATTTTAACAGACAGCAACCACATTTTGTGCAGCCTGGGATGCTGTATTTGATACACTCTTTCGTTTGAGGGAAAAAAAATTGGAAGTGTTACTTTAGAAGTGAACTAGACGATATCTCAACTGATTTTTCATTCAGTAATATAATGGAGGTTTTACACTTCTAATTTGGGTCTCTTGGTTAGTTTAGTCCATATACCTAAAATATAATGATATGTTTAGTGTGGATTTGCCAAATGTTAAGAAAATAAATGCATTTATGATATATATTTTGTGGCAGATCTTACTGAACATCCAAAATAATACTAAATATAAACTACAGTCTCTCAGAAATAAAGGTACGTGAGCTGACATTGGGGTGGTACCTTTTCAAAAGGTGCAAATTTGTACCTAAAAGGTCCATATTAATACTTCAAGGGTACATATTAGTTCCTAAAAAGTACAAAATTCTTCTTAAAATTTGTAGGTACTAATATATACTTTTAAGGTACCAACATGTACCCTTTAAGTACACCATTTTTGAGAGTGTACCTGACAAAAGCCTTGTCGCTTATCCAAGTTTTAGAAACAATAAATAATAACTTGACTTCTTGTTGATCATTTGGTATCAGAAGTGGCTTATATTAAAGGCAAAGGCCTCTAGATTACGCTAATTTTACCTAAATAAAATATGATCATGCCTTGATTTTTAATTAATTAGGACAGTAAGGTCTGACTTTGCTTAGAAAAAAGTCTTGTCACTTAACAGGAATAATGTACAGTATAGAATATAAAGTCATGATGCAGTGGAAAAGAATGAATATTGTGTCTGACTCCCATGAGCTTGGAGGACTGCATCCATACATCTCTGCAATGACTCAAATAACCGATTAATAAAGTCATCTGGAATGGCAAAGAAAGCGTTCTTGCAGGACTCCCAGAGTTCATCAAGATTGGATTCATCTTCAATGCCTCCTCCATCTTACCCCAGACATGCTCAATAATGTTTATGTCTGGTGACTGGTCTGGCCAATCCTGGAGCACCTTGACCTTCTTCGCTTTTAGGAACTTTGATGTGGAGGCTGAAGTATGAGAAGAAGCGCGATTCTGCTGAAGAATTTGCCCTCTCCTGTGGTTTGTAATGTAATGGGCAGCACAAATGTCTTGATACCTCAGGCTGTTGATGTTGTTTTCCACTCTACAGATCTCTCGTACCCCCCATACTGAATGTAACCCCAAACCAGGATTTTACCTTCACCAAACTTGACTGATTTCTATGTGAATCTTGGGTCCAATGCGGGTTCCTATAAGTCTTCTGCAGTATTTGTGATGATTGGGATGAAGTTCAACAGATGATTCTTCAGAAAAATCTACCTTCTGCCACTTTTCCAAATGATCAACTAGAAGTCAAGTTATTATTTGTTGCTACTACAACTGAGATTGATTACTAGACTTTTGTCAGGTAGCGTACATACTTGCATATTTTGTTTAGATATCTAAATGGACTTGAATACAATGCATGTGGAAACCTGATTTGAAGTGCCAAAGTCTTGGTCAAATTTTACAATAAGGTTCCATTAGTTTATGTATTTAATAATAACTTTTACTATAATGCAATTTTTAAATACAAATTTGTACTAGTTAACATTAGTGTGGGTTAACAAGAACTAACAAGGTACATCTGTATGTATTTTCATTAACTTTAAGAAAGATTAATAAGTACTGCAATTAAAGCATTGCTAATCAAGTCAGCGTCAATAGCCTAGTGGTTATTGCATCGACTCATGGCACCAAAGTGCGTGCAGCAACCTGATATCGCTCTCAGAAATCCTGGTTGCCTTACATTTTAAAGCTGAATCTAATTAACCTTATGAGTCCATTGAACTTATATTTTGTTGAACTGACTTAAAACAGCTTGTGTAACTAAAGAGAAAATGATTAACATAGTTTAATAAGTTACTAAGAACTAAAAACATATGATGTCATGACTAATTGATTATATATATTTTTTACAGTATAGTTGTGCATGATGTCTTAAATGCATATCAGAATTGGCTCTCTCTTCTGTATGCATGGTACAAGAAATCACAGGTAACAAGGTACTTTTTAACTCATCAGTGTTGCCAGATCTTGCTAGAAAAGTGCAAATAACAAGCCTGATACCAAAAGCTTTACCTAAGAAATAATCAAGCCATCCACCAAAAGATAAAAAAATATATTGTTCCCAGCCCTTGCTTACTATATTATTTGAATAAAGTGGATCATTTATGGCAAAAGTGGCATGTTTAAGTGACTTGGCAACACTTTAAGACTCAAGAGCATAGGGGAGCATGGGGCACAAAGTAACACGGGGTAAAAATGTAAAAGTTTTAAGGTATTTACTCAGGGTTAACCATGGCATGCTTCCAAGGTTTTCACCACAGTGTCGGCAAACGTCTTCCTGCAAATTGTTGAAAAAGTTTGGCGAAATTTGGATGAGAAACTCTGGAAGCTCTCTGGAAAAAGTTAAACTGCTCTCACATTTATACAGACTCGGAAAACAACAGGACACAGCAGATTTTGTTCTTCTTGGCTTTGAGGCTGTTCATCAAGATGACGACAAGGTTTGTTTGAGCTCGGGTCGACTATGGCTCATATATCTATATATACGGTGTAACGTCTTGGCTGTGTTTTTAAAAACGGCGGTTCCTTTGTTTTCATTCTCCTGCTTGTCCACAATAAAGTGACGTATTTCTGTAAACCAATAGCGTTCAGCTGCACGTCTAACTCCACCTTTTGGTACCCTTTTGTCATGCTAGGTAACCTTTGCAAAGGGTACCCAAAAGATGGCTTTTTGATACCCGTTGACAGTAGAAACGGCCATAAAAGCTTACCGTACCACTTACTGGAAACAGGCTATTCATGCACTGCTCTCCCTTACTCTGCAAAGCAACCTTCCGGAAAAACAAACTAAGAAGCTTCTGTTTACAACTAAAATTGAGCACCAGAATGAGTATTTGGCTGCTGTAATACTACTGTGGTCACAACAGCACATACCAAATATGCAAAATGGCAAGAGGTTGCTATGGTGAGTCAATTGTCAGAATTTCAGAAGCGATTCCTGTTCTCTACACACAGAATTTAGAATAGAAGGAATTCAACCCTGTATTTAAATGTAGCAATCCTTCCGGAAACCTTAGTGTGTATGTGGCCATTATATATCTGTATTATTTTCAGTTTTTATAGCACTTTGTGTGTGCGCAAGGAACATTATAAATGCAATTTATTACTATTATTATAATTAGAGAAAGAACAGTTTTCAAACTCTAGTACACTGTATCCGACTGACTTCCTTTTCATTCTCTTCTTTAGAAGAGCAAATTTCCTCATCTCAAAGATGATATCTTTAAAAATCCAGCACACAATAGCCACTGTGGAGCGTGTTGGCAGTCCAAAAGGACCACCTGCCTCCTCTCAGAGTCCCAAGCCTGTAATTGTGCATTGATTTTGACAGACAGCTACATTATGATCAGATGAAACAGAGCTAATCACGCTTTCCTGTCTCTTTCATCTGCACCAACGAGCTCTTTCCACGAGGAATTCAATGACATTTCGCTTTTGCGCCACAGATGAGCAAAGGTCTTCTGTGGCCCCCGTTCTTCAGGCCCGCTCACATGCAAAGCAGGTTATACAAGAGCCTTCCTTTCAGGAGGGGCGACCGCAATCACAGGCCCTCAGATATAATAAAAGACGATTATAGGCATCGGCCTGTTCCTTATATTAAGCCTTTCTATCTTTTCTCCGCAGAAATGTGTAGGCAATTAATTAAATTCCCATGTCCGTGCCTGGCAGTCATTAGCCTAATATCGGCTTTCAGGGTAGCACGGAGACGGCGGTCGCAGTGCCAGGTCACATCACGAGAGACGGCGAACCTCTGCTTCCCGTTCGCCCTCTCCTCTTTTTTTATTGCCATTCATTTTCCATCAGCAATACGATGCCCGCATTATGCTTGACTGATGTGGGGAGACAGAGCAATTTCCTGAGACACTTAACACCAGGTCACATGGGGTTGAAACACGATAGACAGAACCAGCCATTCACAGGCTGCTACTCGAGATGATGCCAACCCAGATGTTATGTCAATGGCTCGGGGTGAGGAAAACACTTTCTCAGTGCTTCCATTTTCAAGGGCGGCAAAATTGCGCCTCGAGTGCGCTTTCAATTTGCCCAAAGGAACGGGGTGAAAGCGAGTCCTCGTTCGAGTAGATATTCAAACGCGTTCATTCAGCGGCCTCGCGGAGGAGACTAAATATGGAAATTAACTTTGACTGCCAGATGTTTCCTCTGTGTAATAAGAAGTCATTACCGTCGCATTTAGCGCTGCGTTTCCAAATCGCCTCACATTACGCGCTGAAACGTATTCCTCCGCGAGCTCGGCAACAGTGCATTACGCGCAGATAATGATGACTTTGTTATCCTGTGGTCGGTGAGGTCCATTTCCCAGCTCTCCCTAACTACAAATGTCAGGCCCGACAGGCAATTACAGGGGTCCGATTACTCCCTTTCCTGCTATCGCTCTCCAATCTCAGAGACCCCTGGCGTGGTGAAGAGCTAAAGGTAATTTTCCCCCGGGCCTGAAACAAGGCCCTGAACTTGGCTATTAGAGGCCTAACAGGTTTTGTCCGATGGATGCTTGAGTGACACGCGGTCGATATCCCCCGTCCTCTCGGGTCATCTCAGCTGTCACGGGATGAAGTTAGGTAATGCTGCACTCAACAGCTGATAACTTGAAAACAGCCATAAAAGACGGCTTTCGTGAGTGCACATATTACAGGAGGTGAAAGGTTTGCTGCATTAGCTAAAGCACTTCAAATGCTGCACAAACGTGTGTGTTGTAGGTTTACCTGCAGTGATGGTGAGAGTCGGTGTTTTTCAACTCTCGGTGTTTGAGAGCTGGTTTTCAGCTCTTCAGTGGCTTCAAGATGTAATGAAAGCACGACAGCTCCACCTGCCGGACACATTGGGTTATCAAGTCTAGCAGTGCACTGTACATTTAGCATGATAACCATATCTTCAGAGTATTATAATACGGCATATAATAGTATAATAATGTGGCATATATTACAAACACTTAAAATAAATCCTGCTCTTCCTCTGTATTTGTTCTAGTGTAAATGTCAACAGAGGTTTTAACAAGATGTACATGAACTTGAGTAGAAAAATTATGTAAGATAAGTTGTTTCTAATATAGACCATTTCAGTGTGGTCATGTCATTGGCCCATGAACATTTCCTGCTTGTTCTCAAACTATTTCATAACTGTAACAAGAGGCAATTCAATCATAACTTACTGTTAAAAGAGCTATCATAACATTATCAATAGGTAGACCTTTTTGGGTTCTTAGAAGCTATAGAAATTAAAAATGTAAAACAGGAAATACATTGGGACCATTTTTGTTTACATCCCTCAAAATGCTCTACACTGATGAATAAAGAAGGAGGTTTATGATAAAACAAGAACAAATGTCTGCCAATTGGTTCCAAATGTGATTTAATTTTAAACCAATTGGCAGATAATGGTTTATAAAGTGCACAGATACTCTAAAGTCTGAAAATCTAAATAGATTTTTTTATTTATTTTAAATTTCTATTCAATTTTATGTCAGGATGGTCAAATGTCCAAAGTGTGTATGGCCTTTTTTACAAAAATCTCAGTAACTCATGAATGAAATGAGATTGTTGAGCTCGATCTGAGGTCACCTTAAAAAGTACTGTTGCATGGTGGTGCTATAAAGAAAATGAAAATCTAAAAAAACACTGCCACCAAAAATTGGCAAGGTGGTACGCACATCTGCGAGTTCTGTGAAAAATGTATAAGAAATCAGCCACCAGGGGCGATACTGCCTTTTATAAGCGTGTAAGCGACTGCATATTGCGAATTTGTTGCATAAACAATCATAGCATTTGTTAGGCCTACTCATTCTGAACATCTTTGTCTCAAGAACCACTGTTGTCCACTAAATTGTTTGTTAAATATTACAAATTATTTAAACTTTCTTTTGCAGACTACTACGTTTTTTGCTCAACCTTAGATAAAACCACAAAAGTGCAAGTCTTTAGACCCGGGGTGTCCAAACCCGTTCTCTGAGGGCCGGTGTCCTGCATAATTTAGCTCCAACTTGCTTCAACACACCTGCCAGGAAGTTTCTAGTATACCTAGTAAGAGCTTGATTAGCTGGTTCAGGTGTGTTTTGATTAGGGTTGGAGCTAAACTTTCCAGGATACTGGCTCTTCAGGACTGAGTTTGGACACCCCTGCTTTAGACTCTAAGTCAATAATTATCCAAAAAATCTAAACAGCTAGAGTATCTGGAAAGCTTACAAACAGATTATTTGTAAAACTCGCCTTCTGACACAATTGGCCATGTACATCATTATACGCAAAAAGTCTAGCTAGAACTTTGTTAAATCTGGGCACCACACGAGAGGTGTGATTCTACAGAAGCAATCTACATGGACTCTAGCCACAGGGCTCACAATCCAGTGGCTGATGCATCAGGGCCAAGCCCCGGTAAATAGAAAGTGTTGCATCAGGAAGGTAATTTGGCCTAAAGCATTGCTAAATCCAACCATGTAAATCATCAGTACTCTAAATTCAATACTGGATCAGTCGTGGCCTGGATTAAAACGACCAGCATTGGTACAGTTGACCTACAGTGTGCCATTAAAATAGGGCTAGTGTTGGTTGAAGGAGGTGAGGAAGTAGAGAAGAGGAAACCCATGAGTGTAGGACTCAGAAGAGGGACTCTGAATGTTGGAACAATGACAGGGAAAGGTAGAGAGCTGGCCGATATGATGGAGAGAAGGAAGGGAGATGTACTGTGTGTGCAGGAGCTCAGGTGAAGAGGTAGCAAGATATAGTATTGGAGCAGAATTCAAGCTGCGATCCTTGAATGTGGAGTTTGTCAGGGATGTTCTGGAGGTGAAATGAGGGTTATGAGTTTGAAAGTTGAAATTGAAGCAGAGAAGTTGAATGTGATGCATAGTTATGGCCCACACGTAGCTTGTGAGTTATTAGAGAAAGAGAGATTCTGGAGTGAGTCCGCTGAGGTGAGAGGTTGGTGATTGGAGCAGAAATCAATGGACAAGTTGGTGAGGGAATCCAAAGTGATGAGGAGATGATGTGCAGGTTTGGAACGAAGGAACGCTACCCAACGACGTCACAATCCAATGGCTGTTGTGCCAGGCCCAAGCTCAGGTAAATAGAAAGTGTTGCGTGAGGAAGGAAATTGGACCTAAAGCATTGCCATATCCAACCATGTGAATCATCAGTAACTCTAAATTCCATACTGGATCAGTATTCCATACTGGATATTGGATTAAAATGACCAGAAATTGGGCTACTGTTGGTTGAAGGAGAAGAGGAAGTAGATCTGTTCTTAGACAGAGAGAGAGACAAGGAAAGGCAAGAGTGTAGGGCTGAGAAGAGGCACTCTGAATGTTGGCACAATGACAGGATAAGGTAGAGAGCTGGCTGATATGATGGAGAGAAGGAAGGTAGATGTACTGTGTGTACAGGAGACCAGGTGGAAAGATCTCAGGACTTGAAGTATTGGAGCAGGATTCAAGCTATGATCCTTGAATGAGGAGTTTAAGAGGGATTTCTGGTGGTAAAATGAGTGTCAGGGTTATGAGTTTGAAGGTAGAAGGGGTGACGTTGAAGTAGTTATGCTGTTATTAGAGAAAGAGAGATTCTGGAGTGAGTCCGCTGAGGTGAGAGATTGGCGATTGGAGCAGAATTTATCGGACATGTTGATGAGGGAAACCAAGGTGATGAGGTGCTGGTTTGGTGTGGTGAAAGAAAGGAAAGACAGTAAGTGGACTTTGCTAAGAGGATGGCTGTGATGAATACTCTGAAAACATCCTATGTAGACAAGGAAATTTGAAGGAGATTCTTGAAAGAGGAGAGAAGGTAAGGAGACTGTCAGGATAGTGTACAGAGCAAGACATTTGACAAGATGAAGTGGCTCGTAGAAAAGACTGAATAAAGTAGACAGGAATACAAGGAATTTAAGTGGAGAATAAAGACAAAGGTGGCTAAGGCTAAACAGACGGCATATGATGAGTTGGACACTAGAGAAGGACTTGCAGAGATTAGCAAGACAGAGATCAAGAATGGAAAGGATGTGCAGCAGGTTAGGGTTATTGAGGATACAAATGTTAGTGAGCTTACAAGTGACAAGATCAAATCGAGAAGATGGAAGGAGTATTTTGAAAAACTGATGAATGAGGGAGAATGAAGCGTAGAAAAGGTGGACACGTTGAAGCAGGAAGAACAACAAATTAGAAACGAAGAGTTCAGGGGGGATTTGAAGAAAAGACAGGAGTGGACTAAGATGTGATGGTTTGGACATGTACAGAGGAGGGATAGTGAAAATATTGGTCAGAGGATGTTGGGAAAAGAGCTGCCAGGCAGGAGACAATGAAGAAGGTCAGAGAGGAGCGTGATATGGATGTGATAACTAAGGAGCTGAAGTTAGTGAGTGTGAGGGAAGAGAATGCAGATGGCTAGGTGGAGGCAGATGATTCAACGTGGTGACCCCCTAAAGTGAATAGCCTAAAGGAGAAGTTGCCACAGGCTTTAATGGAGATTGGGTCATCTGTGGAATGAAAATGCAAATAAACTTAGTGGCCTTAAAGTGCTTGAGCACTAATAATAGCTGCTTGCGGATAATTGGTCTTGTTTTCAGCATAAACCTAATTTTGTTATGTTTTTCAGACAAAAATTCTTTATTTTTGATCCCAAAAAGGCCCAAACAAGGAAGAAAGACATCATTTGCAGTGAATTCAACGTTACCATGGCTTTATAAAACTATAAATTCCCGTTTTATGTAGTGGGCATTATTAAAATAACATTACACCAATTTTGCCAACACATGCACTCATTCCATATTTCCAGTGTGATCTGATCACAACAGAAAGATAAAACTGAAAGGACGACGATTTAAAATTAAATGGTGATCATTTAAAAAACAAGAACTGACTGAAAAATAATTTTCAATTTCCCAATACTGGGTTGCAGCTGGAAGGGCATCTACTGTGTAAAACATATTCTGGATAAGTTGCTGGTTCATTCCGCTGTGGCGACCGCTGATTAAATAAAGGGACTAAGCCGAAACGGAATGAAAAATAATTTTCAAGCTAGCGTTATTAGGCTAAATACAAGTTTTCACACTTTTAGATTAACATTGAAATGAACAGTTTGACTGGAAATAACAATCAAATGTTCATTTCACAGTCAGAGAAACACACCTTGTTTTCTTCTAGTCTCAAAGCTCGTCGCACTTCAGAACAAAACAGAATGTAATGGTTTTATGGAAATTATATGCTGTAATGATCTCTGGTAATTTGTTGCCTTCTACTGGTGGCATGTTAAAAACCGTTAAATCCGGAATATACCAAAACCACACTTCAAATCAGTGAATTTGGTTTGTTTTAATTGTTACCAGTTAATCATTTTTGTTAATAAAGTTAACAGCATTTGTAGAGGAAACAATTAGAACATCTATAGAGGTTTCTATAGTTTTATTTTTTTTTAACATGGTCTTTTGTTCATTGTATTTTTTTAAATGATGTTTTATTATATATGCCTAAGACCTGCAAAGACTAAGTGTAATCAATAAAAACACTTAAAAAAATTTAATATCTGATCATACTAGGGTGGCGCAGAGGGTAGTGCTGTCGCCTCACAGCAAGGTGGTCGCTGCTTCGAGCCCCAGCTAAGTCAGTTGGAGTTTCTGTGTGGAGTTTGCATGTTCTCCTCGTGTAGGTGTGGGTTTCCTCCCGGTGCTCCGGTTTCCCCCACAGTCCAAAGACATGCGGTATAGGTGAATTGGCTAAACTAAATTGTCCGAAGTGTATGAGGGTGTATGGATGTTTGCCAGTGATGGGTTGCAGCTGGAAGGGCATCCGCTGCGTAAAACATATGCTGGATAAGTTGGCGGTTCATTCTGCTGTGGTGACCCCTGATTAATAAAGGGAAAATGAATGAATGATATACTAAAATAAACAGGTAACACATTATTCTGAATTTAATCAAAAACATTTGGACTCGGATTGTTGTTTTTCTGTCTTGTCTATCAGCATTAGTATAATTTATTTCAGCTCTAGGTTTACCTTACGTGGATAATGCTTAAGACACGCAAAGACTAAGGGTAAGCCATAAAAAGAGAAAATATATCATGAAGAATGATAAAATCTGTGAGCCATATTTGGAGAAACATGCATGTAATGTCTGCAATTGTATGCAGCTCTCTGTGCCTGTAGGAACTTCACATATTTCAAATGAAGCACAGAACGCAAAACAAAATGGATCTATTTTGACACCACAGAGGAAAATATTTCACCTGCAGTATATAAAGTGTGTGGTACATTAGAAAGAGACAAAGGAAGGGGGGTGGGGGAGAGAGATTATTCCCCAGGAGCCAGAATCATCACTCCAAGAATATAGAAAGTGATGCAATGCTCAGGATCTCCATGAACAGTTACAGCGACATTAGCGCAAACCTCAGCCTCTGGTCTGACTCCATCAGAAACCAGAGCGCACACGCACAGCCAGTCGCACGGACACGCGAACATGCCTGATGAGAATAGCACCATGTCATTTCACAGGGATTTGAGCAGAATAAATACACTGCAATTTCTCCCTGGAGGGCTTATCATACCTGGAGAGTATGATGAAACCTCCTGCAATATGAAGTCTCCCCTCTAGAAACCCAAGATATTTGCTCAAAATCAAGCGGGATGTGCAAAAAGGACAACGGCGGGATTCAGGTTTTACACACTTTATTCCTAAAACATTGGCTGCACCATCCATAGCGGCACACGATTGTATGTACACATTTATATACACACACAATTCTCTAAATCTGTGATATAAAATATATAATCCGACAATGTACCTCTTGTCCTCTTATTTGAACACATTAAATTGCTGTACAGGAATTCTGTAGCTACAGCCTATCTTAAAGTCCCCACCACACAAAGGTAAGAACGTGAGCTCCGGTATACTTCGTCTGTACACGGCGACCGTAAAAACTGCGGAGAAAATATTTCTCTAAATATTCCTCTAAAAGCAAACCTACAGCAAATTCACTTGTCGGTTCTGTAATTAAGACAATTACATACATGACAAACCATTTTCCTTTTATTTGGGAAGGCAATATGCAGCTTCCTGGGTTTATATAATATAAAAGATTAAGAAATTACACATTTAAAAACGTACAATAAATAAGATATATGCAGGCATTTCAACTGGGTAAAACCTGACCCCAAACTGCACCTTCAGGCCTCATTTGGGACGCGAGTTCATTGAGATGGACTGGTTTCCTTTGCCTCCAGCTGTTGAGAGATGGACACTTGGCAGAATCTGGGCAGCCTGGCGTCGCCGTAAGTGCGATTGAAGTTGGTTGTTGTCCAGTCGTGTCCGGGCCTGCGGCGGCAGTGCGGCGTCTCTGTGGTGGGAATTAATGGCAGAGCCCCTCGTTTGTTAGAGCATGTTCATAATGAAGTTGTACATTTGGTTGAGCACAACAAAGTGCACGGGCAGACAAGAGCGCCGGTCCTGAGTCGCTGGGTCACAGGTCAGCCACGAGAGGGCATTGTACTGCTCCAGCACAAATCTGAAAACAAAAACAAAGAATGAATATGGAGCTGAAGAGGGCATCTTGAAATCTCTGTTATCAGTGACACCAAGTGAACTGCAGCAAAGAAACACACACCATGTGCAAAAGACTGAATGTGATTCAGTGCCCTCATATACTGCAAATGCAATTCTTAATCCTTCTCTGATTAGAGATTAGAAATGAATAGTGGGACATATCTCCAACGTGATATATCGCTAACAAAAGTTCAGATTCCGCAATTAAATTAGACAATGATGTTTAGATGACTACGTAAATATGTGCTAAGTGTAAATACGTAACAAAAATACAAAATGTCAGCAATGAGAAAACAGCAGTTAAGGAAGCATCTCATTGTCAGTGTCAATTAGGACGATACTGGGAAAATGAGAGATGTGATATTGTCGAGTGTTGCGGTAATGACACAAAACCCCAATGACTTCCATTATAATGACATTTTTTGATTTGAAGCCTTGACACCATATAATCACGCATTTTTGATTGTTGGTGGTTTTGCCTGTTGGGAAGAGGTTTAAATTTGTGAACTTTGTTTTGGTTTTTACCACCAACCTAACAAAAGGCTAGAAAATTTGCCCATGTTTTTGAAATATTCCAAAGCATTTTCCCAAAACGTGTCAAAATAGGATTTTTCACCAAAAATCTTTCCATTTGCTGAAACACAGAGAAACATGTGGCCAGGTTAAGACTTAAAATTACCCCAGAGAAGATGAAAACATCCCCAACAGCACACAAGGTAAAAAAAAATAATAATTTTTACCAGCAATTTTAAAAATCTTTTTACTTGGTTAAGTGTTGTCACGATACTGGAATTCGATACCAATCAGTACTGAAATTTTAAAAACATCCATTTCCTGTGAACATTTGAGCTCTGTTGAGCACGTTCTTAAACAGCGCTGACTTGCCATTGGGTTCACGTGCTCAACAGAAATGACTCTGATTGGCCGTGAAGGTCATCAGTTCACAGAGCTCACCACTGTTTACTGAGTGTAACCACAGATACAGAGACACTGGAGCGTTTTAAAGCTGCGATTCATCAGCGGATCGCTCGTATGCCAGCATACTAAAATAAAGAGGTAACAGATATTTTTCTGAGCTAATTAAAAAAAAAAAAAAAAAAAACATTTAGACATTTTAAAAAGACTAAGAATGACTCGGATGATAAAATTCAGATTATTATTGGTGGTTTTCAGTTTCCTCTCGTCTATCGCCGTTATTATATATGTTCATCTCTAGGTTTACCTAACAGCACCTACTGGAGGCCAGGCTGAAGATAGTAAAGGCCCCATCTGATTGGTCAGATTTGAAAAATAACCTATGCATGCAGCACATACAATTAATAAAATTAATTGCAGTTCTCTGTGATATGGAAAATGCACATGCTATTATCATGATTAAAATAATTTTTTCAGCCCTAATGCCAATAACATTGTGGTCAGTGCACTGACTGACATCCCTCATGGATGTATTATATAAAACACACGTTTCTAAAAAGTTACAGGATAAGAATGTTTGGGCTTGTGAGTCAATGTAATTCTTGCTGTAGAACAAAACATTCAATTACCACAGAGTTGTGTCTACCAGACTTAATTCACTCATTAATTAAAATCCCTTCATTATAACCCCACTTGGAAAATCTCAAAGGAACCCGTGGCTAATTAGTCTACCAGGTTTTTACATCATCCCGGCATCACTTAGTAGACTACACATGACCAGCTGAGACTACAGTCTGAATAAATCCCTTTCTCTGCATGATATGTTGACAATACAGCAAATAAAAGCTCTTTCAGCATAATCCTGAATATATTTATTTCATGTTTTACAGAATGAAGAGAGGCTCTCGAGAGTTGCGTGTAAATATTGAATTGTTTGCATTTTCTTGAAATGTCTGTTGGCTTTTGCAAAAAAATCAGTTTGCAGGCTTTTAGGAACAAACTATGATGATGGGGAAGACCAACAATGAGTGAAATACTATTTGAACAAATACAGTTTAATGCCTGTTAAATAATGTCTAATGTCTTTGCACATATAATAATAATAATAATAAAAAATATAATTTTTTTGGCATTTCCCAAAGATGTTCTGAATAATCCAGTGCAAGATGTCAATTAATAAATAAATCATGTTGGAATTATTAATATAGCAAGCATGACTCCATATTTACTCACCGGCCACTTTATTAGGTACACTTTTCCAACTGCTCGTTAAGGCAAATTTCTAATCAGCCAATCACATGGCAGCAACTCAATGCATTTAGGCGTGTCAAGATGATCTGCTGCAGTTCAAACCGAGCATCAGAATGGGGAAGAAAGGTGATTTAAGTGACTTTGAACGTAGCATGGTTGATGGTGCCAAACAGGCTGGTCTGAGTATTTCAGAAACTGCTGATCTACTGGCGTTTTTCACACACAACCTCAGTCACCAGATCTCAATCCAATACAGCACATCGTTGAGATGTAGTGGAATGGGAGATTATAATTATGGATGTGCAGCCGACAAATCTGCAGCAACTATGTGATGCTATCATATCAATTTGGACCAAAATCTCTACAGAATACAGTACCTTGTTGAATATATGCCATAAAGGATTAAGGCAGTTGTGAGGGCAAAATGGAGTTTAGCCCGGTACTAGTGAGGTGTACCTAACAAAGCGGCCGGTGAGGGTAGATTTGATTTTATAGCAATAAAGAAATACAGAAACATCTTTAAAAAATCTTACATTTAAAACCATCTAAAAAAAATTCTATTACAAATATGACTTTTTTTATTACGTGCAATTAAATAAAAAAAAAAACGACTTATATTCTAGAATCACAGCACTTAAAAGTGAAACATTAGAAAATTGTTTTCGCTTAAATATTGATGTTTATGAGAAGGAAAGCTAGGGAAAATTTTAATTCAGAATCTCAAAGAAATGAATGTTCGATCTTGAGCATGAGAAGTTTGATAATTTAGTGGAGTAGAATGTGTGTGTGTGTGTGTGTGTGTGTGTGTGTGTGTGTGTGTGTGTGTGTGTGTGTGTGCCTGATACCTGAGCACATCTGAGGTATGGCTGGAGTCCAGAGGGTGAGAGTGTTTACTGTGCAGCAACTCATCGGACTGCACTGATGAAACATTAAGGTGCAGAGAAGCCTGAGAGGAAGACACAAGAGCTCTGTTAACCCCATTAGTGTTTTGGACAGTAAACTCTAATGCATCTCTGGAGCAAAGCGATTATTAGGTTTGTTGAAGAGCTTCACCTTCAGAAAGAGAGGACACTGGTTCTTTGCTTGTGGGCAGGAGGACCAGAACCAGTCTGGAAGTGGACCGGCTTTAGCTGTGGACACAAAGTAGCCCAGAGCCATGGGTTGCTGGAGGATGTTCGGAGACTCATCGTGAGACTCCATCCTGTCTGTGCCCTGGCCCTAAGGACGAGAAAGAGACGATGATAGGGTGAATTAAGAGGTCTATAAGGGGGTCTGCGGATTAAGTGAGAAGTGCAGAAAAAATGAATTTACCTTGCTGCCATCCCCACCATGGTGGTAATGTGAGCCTGGCGAGTGTACTGGAGAAGTGGTGGGTGAGTTGGGAATTATGTTAATAAGATCGGGATCAACCAGGTCATTCTCAGCAAACAGGTCCAAGATCCCATCCATGCCACCCATTCCATCTGTGACATCTGTAGATACAATCAAAACTTGTGTTAAGGCAACACATTGCAGCTGATTTAGCTAAAAAAGGAAGTCTACTATAGTCTTAACATGCTTCCCAAATTGATGATTTTAAATGGATAGTTCAGACAAAATGTACAACTCCTTCAACATTTACTCATTGACTTGTTCCAAACCAGTTTGAGTTTTTTTTCTTCTGTTTAACACAAAAGAAGATATTTTGAAGAATGTTTAAAATAAGTCTCATGTTTAAAATTTACATTAGACTGTGAAAAAACACAAGACCTCAAAATTGACAGGTGCACAAAAATAAACGAAGATTTTGCCTTCAGTGTCCTGCACTTAATTTGCTTTACACCCAAAATCCAAAAAAAAACCAAAAAAGTGAAAGTGTCCTACCGCTGAAGGCCTGGAGGCCGGCAGAAGTGGGGAACACGAGAATGTGTGTGCAGGAGGTGTCCTGAGGAGTGTTTAACTGGGACGTCTGCATGTTCAGAGTCGTGCTGCGGCCAAACACGGAGCCTGTGGACACGGAGTCTATGGAGAGACAGAGATGGAAAGGGAAATCGTGACTAGGTACTGAACTTTCATCAAAGTTTCTGAAAGGATAAACTGAACAATGACAAAGTACAAGTGCTCTGTGTGAAAGCGCCACATTAATTACCTGGCATGATTACAAAGGAAGCCTGTGGTTCCATGGCAACTAGACAGGTGCTGAGGATGCTGGGACTGTCGGCAGCAGAGATGCCACACATCCTGCACATTTCCTTCAGTCGTCTGCCGAGAGACTGCAGGTTCCGCCTACTCAACAGAATACTCCAATCTGATTGGGACAGAAACAGCAGTTAGACCAATAAGGAAGGGCATGTGCTGCTGGACTAGATCTGTAGGATTTCAGGATAACTGGGATTGTTTTATTTTACAATTTTAAAATAATAATAATAATATTGAATTGAACAG
This sequence comes from Danio aesculapii, assembly GCF_903798145.1. Lineage (NCBI taxonomy): Eukaryota > Metazoa > Chordata > Actinopteri > Cypriniformes > Danionidae > Danio > Danio aesculapii. Next base: position 28,502,094 of record NC_079449.1, on the reverse strand, counting down.
CTACTGCACATTAGAAAGGAATCATTCTAGAGTAAAGTCATTTTGTTGGGTAGTTTTTTTTCTTTTAATGGCAAATATTGTTCATGGCTTAAAGGTAGGAAAAGCTATTGCTATTTCAGGGCTTTCCACAGGTTTGAAATATACCTGCGGTGGCAGCCAGATTGAAACCTTTTACCCACAGCACATAAATGTTTAACTAAATGCGACGAACAAAATTATGTGATTTTAACTATATTTTTTATTTATTATGACTCTGTTATACACTTTATTTTTTGTTTCTTTTCAATGGGGTAAAGTTACTTTTGAAAAAAGGCTGTTGAAATACAAAAAAATCTACCATTTCTCTTAATTTTATGATATTTAGGAGTCATGTGCACCCGCTGACAGGTAAAAGCTGATCTCCCTCTCTCTAAAGTTGCTTTATTGGCATGACATTTTGTAGAGTAGCCTATTGCCAAAGCATTTTAGCTTTATATAGCTGTATATACAGTATGTAATATATTAACATCATCAAATTAATAAAATATACAGCAAATAAGAAATAATAGAATAAAGAGAGACAATATTGCTAAAAATTATAATAATTACAAGAATAAGAGTAAATAAATGGTAGAATATTTAAAGGCAAATTAGTAGATTATTTCTAATGGTGTACACATATTTGAAGGCAGTATAAATTTCGTCCTCTCCGAGTATACAGTAAAGTTTTTCTCACTCGTTTATTACAGAATTAATCATTTAATTTTTCTCGCACTCTCGTGGCTGTGCGCACAGTCAGCTGTGAAGCCAATCGAAAATAGGCTTTAATAAAAAGTTAATGCAAAAACGCATACAATAACGGCAACTTTAGAAAGCAAAAGCCGAATCCCGGATATTTATGGAGATTTAGAAAGTATGGCAGAACACATTTTTTTAAAGTCCCAAAAAAATGCACGTCCCTGTGGCTGTGCAGAGCACGTGAGATGACGGAATTGGTGCCAGTTCTGCCGCAGTAGGAAACGAGTAAACGAGAGAAGATTCTCCACTACTTAATCAATCACGGATGTTTGTGTATCTTGGCTGGATAAAAGGAAGATGAAAAATTTAAAAAATAATAATAATAAAAAAAGACTGTCACCGAATATACTTGTGCGTAGGCCTGGGCGGTAAGGCAAAAATACTCGATAATCAATTTCCATGTTGAACGATAACAATTTTCAATATCATTTGTTAATGCTTCCAGATTTAAAAGAGTACGCCAACAATGACAGAAGCCACTAAAATTAGAAGGTTTATTAAACGGCATAACATTTTCGGACGATAAACTTTTGGTGGCCAAAAATTCAGTACATCTCTAATATCAACACACTTTTAGATTCCCATTGTTGCACATTTCTGCTGTCTGATTTGCTCTTAGATCAATATAGAGAGAAAAAGTCCACAGTTTATCATTTTTTTGACATAAATCCTATCACGATTCGATATATTGTTTACCGGCCCAGCCCTACTTAGGCAGCCGTTAGTATACCTGGGCGGCCCGCCCAAGTGAAGTCTGTGTGGAAGCACTGTATTTGATTAAAAAATATATTTCTGAAGTTGTAAATGAAATACTATTTCTATCCATTTTAGCTACATTTTTAATTTAAATAGAACATTTTAGTAGAAATGCACTATAATTAAACAAACAAAAAAAAACGACTTTCTACAAATGTTTTACAAATATTTTTGCAGGATTTTAAGAGCATACTTTTTTTTCCTTTCCGAAAAGTTTTCCTTTCCATTTTCTAAGTTTTCTATTCAGGTTTTTGACCACTTGAGTTTCCATAGGCCTGATTCTAACTGCTCAAGTAGTCCACTTCTATTAAATAAGAAACAAAAAGTTTTAGTATGATTATAAAACAAAAATAAAGAAATTTTGTAAGAATACAAATTGCACTATAAACTATTCTGTTCTTTTTATATGCTTTAAATGTGTTACTTATGTTTTAAACCCTCATTTACACAAAGCCTTTGATATCAGTCGCAGAACAATTTGATTCACAAATGTAGCACTTCATTCTGAAAACAGTGGCATATATTTATCGAATTAAATCACAGCCTGCCCACTGACATATCACAATATAAACCAAACACTGCAAAACTTACCTCGTAACTCGCCGTGACCTATCCTTCCAAGTCGGCCAATCACAATGCGCCATGGAAGTGAGGTCATCTGTACAAGATCCAAGCACCATTCCCAAAGCTTCTGAAGGCCCTGTCGTCGCGCAGAGCCCTTTTTCCTGCGAGCTCTGTGGAGAAAAAAAAAAAAAAAAGTGCATAAAATAAATAAATAAATAAATAAATGCAAAAATTCCCTCTCACAAACAGAAGCAATGGGTTTTTGTACTACAAGCCAAATGAAAAACTGACTCTTGAGTACTCACCGGTTTGGTACGTCAATGCTGATGACGCAGGTCTCCAGCAGCTCTCCATACTGGTCAGTGCAGGAGGCCAGGAGCCACCTCTGGTCATGGGACAGGCAGTAGGCCACAAACAGCACGTTGTATTTCTGCGCAGCCTCTCCAAAAGTCTCACCCAGCTCTGTCTGCTTGTCCTTCACTGGTGCCAGCACGAACGGTGGTGCGTAGAGATGTAAACACTGTGGTCGCTGAGGAGGGCAAGGACCGAGAGCTCAATGTTATGATTTATTACACGGCTGTCTTACAGTATTTTTTGAATCATTTAATAGAAATGGAAAACAAGTTTTTGGATGCATCAGAGCCCTTTTAGTTATGACATAAAATCATTACTTTTGGGCAAGCAATAAATTGTATTCATATAAATGCAGCTGTGTGCATAAAATAAATGAACAAGTAAACTAGAGGTGTGACTCTACACTGGTCTCATGGTTCAGTCCGGTTACAATTATCATACCATCCATTAGGTACAAATTGATATCTCGGTGCATTGACGATGCTTTCCATACACAATTCTATAGTTCACTTCACAGCACAACAATTCTTCTATTAAAAATGTCTAAATATATTTATATATTATATGTAATACAATTTTGTCATTTTATACAAACAGTCTGATATATGTACTGTACCTTTAAAAACTCAAGTACATGCACAGAACAACGTGAGCATTCACAGCAAATAAACAAATGTAAATATCCTGCTCGCTTTGTGCGTCGTTGAGCTTGTTCTTACACCCCTATGATTGGTCACACGCTCAACAGAAAGGGCTGTGATTGGCTCTAATGCTCTGGTGCTGTTCACCGATGAGTAACACTGATAAACGACAACGGCAATCACAGCTGTTCCATGATAGATGCGGAGGACAAAACTCGCTCTTCAGACACACGCTCGTTTCTGTATCCAGATGTATTGCTGTAACAGCCGAGAGGAGAGGAAACGTTACCTCAAGAGAGCAGGACAAAGGTCCACAGTGAGAGAGAGAGAGAAATTAAGTTCATTTTCTCCATAACAGTGAAACAGGGCTTCTGCTGTAACTTTAGTGTCAGTGAAAGACTGTCCAGCAAACACACACGATGTGAATTATGCAGAATTTCTGCATTTATTAAGTAGTTGGAGTGTTTTGATTTCTCACACTCACCTCCCTCACCATAGTAAGCCACCATGACATATGAGATAAATGATGTCAGTACGTAATTACCGGTTATGATTGGTTTCTGAATCGATACTGAATTGTCCATGTCTGCATTGCAGTGCACTGAAGAAAAAAATTATTTTGACACCCCTAAAGTAAACACACATGCTAAAGACCTAGAAATGTGTTCCAATACTTAAAAATACTTGCCAAGTTTTCTTCATTTGAAAAAGATGAAGCTGAAATAATGTAAACTCTGTAAATTTGTATAACAGCAATGCTTGTCCTTTCATTAATAGCAATACTTTTCAGCTAAAGTTGCTCATTTTTAGAAAGAATGGATGAAAAATATATAATATATAAAATTTTGTTACTTTTATGATCCAAATAAATATAAAATACTTGTATGTCTTTCAATCCAAATAAACTTGTTATTAGGATTATTTTTTATTATTATTAGTGATCTATTTTCCTTTACATTTACATTTAGTCATTTAGCAGACGCTTTTATCCAAAGCGACTTACAAATGAGGACAAGGAAGCAATTTACACAACTATAAGAGCAGCAGTGAACAAGTGCTATAGACAAGTTTCAGGTGTGTAAGTCTAAGAAGCTAAGCATTAGAAATTTTTTTTTTTTTTTGAGAGAGAGAGTACAGTTAGTGGTATAGCCAGAGAGTGAGTTACAGATTAGGAAGGAAAGTGGAGACTAAATAGTCGAGTTTTTAGTCGTTTCTTGAAGACAGCAAGTGACTCTGCTGTTCTGATGTAGTTAGGGAGTTCATTCCACCAACTGGGCAGATTGAATGCGAGAGTTTCGGGAAAGTGATTTCTTCCCCTCTTAGGGATGGAACCACGAGGGCGACGTTCATTCACAGACGCAAGTTTTTGGAGGGCACATAAATCTGCAGAAGTGAGAGCAGATAAGAAGGAGCAAGCCAGAGATCGCTTTGTAAGCAAACTTCCAAATGTTTAGAAAGAATAAAAGGAACTAAAATATAGGTCAAATCTGGTAAATCAGTAAAGAAATCTAAAATCAGTCAGCCACTTATTTAAAACACATATATTGATTACATTTTTAATAATAAGCACGTTGTTAATTTTCCTCAGACCTCCCTTATATTTTTTATGAAGAAAAGAACATTTAAATACAAAATTACCAATGTTGATGATTATTACTAAGTAAATAAAAAAGCTAACATGCTCTTATTAAAATCTTTTTTTTTTCTAATAATTTTTCCACTGACATTCGTGATCTCCCTTGTGGACACCAACTTCATCTTTATAAAGAAAGAATCACCACATTTGGCACATATATGTTTAAATGTAGAATAAAACAATTTGATAAACCTGGTATAAATGCAGAAATACGATGCTACTTTTACAAACACTTTAAGCACACCAGTTTGAAAGCCCATTTCATAATCATATGTACCTCTTTGCTCTGTAGTGCAGTGTCGATTGCCAGGCCAGGGCCGAAGCCTGTTAGCGTTTTGACATTAGTGGAGGTTGGCAGACGTCGTCTGCACTGTGTGTAAACTGAGAAAGCCAGAGACTTCAGGTGCTGTGCATATATATGGCGCTCCTCACTCCAGACCGGCTGCAGCAAGTACTGACTGGGTATTATCTGATGGAAAAAAATACACGGGATGTTCAGATGATCTGAGAAATTTTAGGGGGAAAAATAAATGTCATATCCGATGTCTTCTTACTTGTACATATACAGCATTCCTGATATGTGGAGGAAGAAGCTGAAGTGTCTCCAGATAACAGCGGAGAAGAGCTATCGTCCACACGCTGGAACTGCTGCCTTGGCTGTTTTCCTCATAGCTAAAAGGGTTCACGATGTAGATCACTATGGCAGGAGGATAGGTGACTGCATGAGAGTCTCCATCAGTCGGGACCCCAACCTTCTCTCTCTCCATCGTACTGTGAAGGGGAAAAATAAATAAATCAAGGATTAGAGAACACATCTGAGAAGAACCGACATTATTCATCAAAAACCCATTAGTAGTAAAGCAGTCTGGCCATTAACAAAGGGAAATTACTGCATCAGGTCTTTTTAAAATAATTGTTTACTCTATTGATATGATAGTATTGGCAAAATAACATATGTGTGCTGCTAAGAGTGAACTACTGAAACTTGGAATCACTGATGCATTGGCTGCTAATATTTATGGGCCAATATTGGATTCATTTAAATCTTCAGCATATTGGCAATAATATGAAAAAGGCTGAAACAAATGATTAATAATCCAAAGGAGCACATATTTTAAATAATCCAACATTATTCTTAATGCAAAATCCTTAAATACTGGCAAAATCAAAATATAATGCGTCATTATAATACAATCAAAATATAATATAAAATATAATGAATCCTATCTACGGCTGAACAATATATCGTTTGAGCATCGATATCGCAATGAGTGTATCTGCAACAGTCACATCGTAGGATTAGATTTATTAAAGATTAAAAAATTGAAATTATTAAACATTTATATTAATGGTCTAAAATTATTTTACGACCATGATTACTTTACGCTTGATTGTTAATTTTTGTTTTTTTCAATAGTGTTGGACTACCCAGAAAAACCATAAATCATTTAATATAATATTTATTTATTTTTAATTTTATTTCATGCAGATGCACTGGATAGAAGACATGAGTACCCAGTCAATCTACATTAATAAAATCTTTCCAAATAGAGCATTCAAATCATCTCGTGAAATTATTTTATAATCACAATTTTAATTGCAGCAAAATAAATAAATAAAAAATAAAAATAAAAAAAATAAATCGCAATGTCAGATTTTAAATCCTAATCCAATCCATATTCAGTAAAATTAATTAAAGGACAGGAAAAAAAATTGCTAGTACTGCCTAGTGGGGTTGGGGAATGTCAACCAATTTGGCATCGTACGATGTCTAATGTGAAACATTGCGATAGATTATGGCATCGTCATCGTAGGCGGCGGTAAATAATTATTTATAAATAATTAATTCATAACAAATTAATTATTTGTAGCCTACCCTTTCAACTACCTGACCCGCATGGTCTTTGTTTACCCATAACTAATCATAAGTAAATAAAGATAAGTTACACACAAATTACCACCTGTTCCCTGTTTCAGCGGGACTCTGGCTAAATAGGCAGAGGGATCTGTGTCATTATAATGGCGTCGACAAACTTGGTTGGTAAAAAAGGTGCACAACCAACAGGAACCAACCAACAGGTTTTCACTAAAATTACTAAGTACAAGTGTGAAAGTGAAAGATTACCTGATAGATTCAAAAGACAGAAGTGTCGTTAGATATTGGACAAGATAATTAAATATCACCTTTAACAACTATAGTGAGACGCCATCCCAGCAGTACATCCTTGATAAACTGTCCGACATGCACTGCTCTATGGGTTTTGTGCCCAGAGCACCCACTGCTGACTTCCTGGAGTTCAGACGTTCGCATATGCGGCAGCGCATGCCAGTGTGTGTGTGTTTTCAGCAGTATAGTGTGGACGGAGATCTTTTCAGAAATGCTAGATGAAACGCCAGTGTGGACGTTTTCGATCATTTTCATTCTAAAATAGCATCTTAAAACTAAGACATATTAATGTAAACAGGGCTGTGTGTATTTTTTGCAGGGCAGAGGATCACGATGCCAGCTCAGCATCGTGATGTTCATTGTCATGGCATCATCTATGACCCAACCCTACTGTATAGTACTATATAAAATTGACCAACATCAGATTCTGTATCAGCCAAAAATGTTTTGTGGAAATCTGCATCATATCAGATAAAAAAAGAAAACCCTATCCGTGCATCTATACTACAAAACAAAATAATGAGAATTTTTTACAGCATTTTGTTTACTTAAATAATTGGGAAAGGATCATGTTCACCAAGTCAAGCTAGGCATTTACTACAACCTTCTACATAATAATTTTTTTGACATAAATTAAAAAATAAATGAAATTACATACTTTAACCCTTTAATTGGATAATATACGGCCACAACTCTGATAAATAGTAATAAGCAATTAAAATAATAATGATAGCCTATGGATAAAAGGTTGACCAGGTGGTTACAATGCCTGCAAAGGGTTAAGCAGTCATTTTGGTTGCAAATGAGACAGAATTAGTCGCATGACGGTAAGAAAATTTTAATATATATTTTTTAATTTATTCATTTTCTACCACTTTTCAGGGCCAGGTTGCGGGGGTAGCAGTCTTAGGAGAGAACCCCCAGACTTCCCTCTCCCCAGACACTTCCTTAGCTCCTCCGAGGGATCCCGAGGCGTTTCCCAGGCCAGCCAAGAGACATAGTCCCTCCAGCATGTCCTGGGTCTTCCCCAAGGTCTCCTCTCGGTGGGACATGCCTGGAACACCTCACTTGGTAGGCGCCCAGGAGGCATCCAAAATAGATGCTCAGCTGACTTCTCTCTCGATGTGGAGGAGCAGCGGTTCTACTCCGAGCTCCTCCCGGGTGACAGAGCTCCTCACCCTATCCATAAGGGTGCGCTCTACCACCCTGCGAAGGAAACTCATTTCGGCCGCTTGTATCCGGCATCTTGACCTTTCGGTCATGACCCAAAGCTCATGGCTATAGGTGAGAGTAGGAACATAGATTGACTGGTAAACCAAGAGCTTTGCCTTTTGGCTTAGCTCCTTTACTACAACGGACCGGTACATCGACCGCGTTACCGCCGCACCAATCCGCCTGCCAATCTCACGTTCCATCCTTCCTTCACTCGTGAACAAAACCCCAAGATACTTGAACTTGATATAGATACTATATATATTTTTTTTTCACATTTCAATTATATCAAGCTATAACAGATCAATAATTTAACAGCAAATTTAAATATACCCCAGGTCAGCAGTCACCCATCCCTGGACTGTATTAGTTTGCCTATTAAAAGCAGTACCTCTCGGCGGGCTCAGATGGGACCTGAGGTTGGCTGGTGGCAGATGTGGTGTCCCCCAGGGTCCCTGCGCTCTGACTTCCACTCTGCTGGCTGGACTGCAAGCCCTGAGCCCCAAAGGGAGGTATGGTATTGGGCTTGGAAGACGGCATGTTGCCTACGCCCTGAGGACAGGAGGAAGAGCTACTGGAGGTGGAAGTGGAGGTCGGAGTGGTGTTAGTGTTGGAGGTGCTGTTGGTGGTTGGGGTAACGTTCTGTGCAGCTGCAACAGGGCTGCAGGAGCTGGAAGTTTGTGAAGAGCTGGCTGGGTTTCGCTGCGAAAGCAGTGAGCCGTCCAATGACTGTGAAGCCAGACAGGATGCTGAGGAGACATGAAATATTATAGAAACTTTACATTTAGCGATGTGGTCTGCGGCACATCAAAGAACATTCAACTTCTGCACATACCCAAGTCATGTCGGCACACATGGGCGTAGAGTTTGAGCTTGTTTAAAGCCTCACTGCTGCTGTTGATGGTTTTTGGAAGCCAGTCGATAAGAGTCTGATCCGTAAGAGCTTTTGATCCAGCATCGCTCACTGTCACAATGCCATCAGCGTGAGACTTGGCGATGGGCCTGTGCTGACCGAGCCGACAAGACTGCCAAACAATAATAAATCAAGTCACATTTATTTCTATAGTGTTTTATACAACACATTTTCTTCAAAGCAGCTTTACATAAAATGATGTTGATGATGTTTACGGTGTATTCATTAAGCTGAACTGGGTGATGATATAGTTTACAGATTGCAATGAGACAAGCTAGTAAGTAGTTGAGCTTGTAGCTTAAGTTTGTATCCAACATATTATATAAATAGCAGGGCAAAGACATTGAAACAATAGGCAATTGATTTTATTATCACCCTGATTATTATCAATTACTTATGTTTTATTCATTCATAAACAGAAGTATTTTAATATTATTAATTTACTATAATTTTATTTGTCAAATTGTACAGTGCATTACACCAGTATCTCTCATATCAGGCTGATGTCAAACTTTACATTTTCTGCTTTATTGGCCAATTTATTGGATTATTTATTAAATCACTTGGTTATTTTTGTTATAGTTTACATTTTTCAACAATATGTTAAGCAGTTGAGATTGACTATGTAGCATAAATCTATTTAGATGAATGTCTATTATCAGCTGAACCATTTGTAATGAATTATTTGTTTGTTAAGTGGTTTATGAAATCATTCTGTGCTAATGCTGAAAATGACGTGACCTCAAAGTGATAAACCTAATAAACGGACTGATTAAGTGATACAATTAGATCACAGGGTTAAACATTTTGATTTGCAAACTCTAAACAAGTTTGATTTAAACTATAAAACAAATGCCCAACATAGCACATAATATCAGACCCCCTAGTTTTTCACGATTCTGCGATCGCTGAATCCAACGCAAAAAATAACAAAGTCTCAAATTTTTGCGATCCTGCAAAATTCTTAATTTAAACGCAAAATAATCACAAAAAAAAATCTCATAAAACATCCAATTCTAAACCATTTAATCAAATATATTTATTTCAGTTTGCAATTAATTGTTTTACATGACTTTACATGTACAAGCGCTCGTGGTGTATTTGAGTGTTTTTCGAAAAATGACGTCTCACTTGTGCCCTCACAGTCATTGTGACGGTATTACAAAGAAGAGGGACGACGAATTGTTTTGCAGCCTGTGCAATAAGCAGACACGGATAAAGCATGCGTGATTTACATAAAAGTCAATGCAAAGATGCGATTAGATATCCTGTGGCACAAATTGGGTGTTTGACGTGTTTAAGACTGCAAAAGAAAGTTGGAGCAAACATTTAACAAACGGAGTAATGGAACAAACAGACAAGCAAACAGCTTACAATGATGGAGATTGGTTCAAGAACGACGAATGTTGGACGTGACCGAATTGAAGGATATTATTTGTGCTTCACATGTTTGGTTAGTATTATGATGTTTGTAAAATTAATGAATGTTTTCATTTAACTCTTTCCTTGCAGTTAACAAGAGAAAACGCTTCCCTGAGTTTTATGGCAAACTGTGTTTAAGGTGTATTACGGTAGGGTAAGCACTAACACATGTCCTGAGTGAGGTACATAATGTCAGGAGTGAAATCTGAGAGAGAGAAGGATCTAAAAATAAAAAAGGATAAAAATAAGAGTTATACAACTATCCTTTGGCTAAAATCCCTACTGTTTTAGATCTTGTCTTGACAGGAGACCAAATAAATACACACCTAACACAGTAGGCTACCTAATATGTTAAATAAGAAGAAAATTATCCGCAGATTTCTGGGAATTACCACCACAAAACTTTTTTTATTGCCAAAAAATAAAAAAATAATAAAATAAAAATCACAAAAATCGAGAAAAACTTGGGGTCTGTAATATTCTCAGTTTTAATCGTCCATCAAACAAAAGCATGCTATTAGCATGTTCTAACCTCATATACAGCTGTCAGGTCTCTGAAGAAGGTCTTGGCTCCATTGAGCAGAGCTTCATTGTCTGGACACACCACCATGTATCCGACGTCCCGCTGGGAGCTGTAAGGATCCAGCAGAAGCTTCTCCCAGTATGGCAAAGCGAAAGGAGATAGCACCACATAGTCATACTCGTAACCCACTAGTAAAGTAGGAATGGGAAGGGGCTCTGGAGATTCATCAGTACCTGAAAGAAAGAACAAACGGTTTAAATATACTAATACAATTAGTAAACTATGCAGATGTTGTGCGCTAAGTTATGCTTACCGTACGACCCCCTGCCGGCCATCTTGTGGAACTGCTGCCAGGTGAGCGGGCCCTGGACTCCCCAAGAGCGCACAGACCTCTTCTTCTGAATGGTGTCCTGCAAGACGGGCTGCAGAGACAGCAGCATCCGCAGCACATCCTGAGAGAACAGCATGCTCATATCGAAAGCTGCAAGGACAGAGGGAGGGGGGTTACAAACACATTGGATTTCACTTCAACAGATTGAACACATTTAGCTTAAGGAAAATATTTTGTAGGTTAGGGCATGGGGTTTTAAAGTTGGCTAAAAAATCTTATAGGAAACAAATCATCTAGGCTTACAAACAATATTTTGATCTTTTATGACGTTTTTTAAAACAAAATGTCATATTCGAAACCTCTCTCTGTTGATGTATGCTGCACTTCTACAATCCATTGCTCAATTTAAAATCTGCTTTATACAATCTACATGAACAGAACCCTATCTTCTTATATAATCTTTGGATCTTAAATAAGCATCAATACAGTGAAATAGCCTTCCTATTCGAAATAAGTCAATTGCAATTGGGTAAAGTCACCAAGTCACTGAAACGTTAAAAGAACTGGGACCCATTGTGTTTGTTAAAGGGGACCCATTGTGCCCCTTTATACAAGATTTAAAATAAGTCTCTTATGTCCCTAGACTGTGTATGTAAGTTCAGCTGAAAATATAACAAATATTTCTTTATAAATCTTTGAAAGAGCCTGTTTAGGCTTTGATTCAAAGTGTGTCGTTTTGTGGCTAGTAGCATTAAATTCAAATCAGATTGTGCTCTTTTCAAAAAAAGGGGCAGAGCTACAAACGCATGTGCCAACATAGCAGCAGATTGAAAACGGACTAAAGTTCTCCCTGTGAAAATGTCAAAAGAAGTGTCTCAGAAGGCAGCAGTCTATTTAGACTCCAGTGTTCATTTGTGCATCCGAAAACTCCACATTCATAATGCCTGTGATTATTAGCACGAAAACTCTAATGGTGGATGACTGCTTCTCACTCAGGGATGTTTACACTAATGAAGGAGAGATCGTCAATAATGGGCGGGACTTTCCACCTCTGATGACATGTACAAAAGCAGAATGTCAATGTCAAGTGTTTCTGCAGACTGCTTTAATGAAGTGCAATTAAAAAATATCATTAATACAGTTTTTATTATTAGAGGCTGGCTAACAGTTTAAACCCCTTATATTGAAATTGCAACTGTTTTGGTCACATATGCACCCAAAATGTAATCTACATGACCTCAAAATATACTTGGAGCATTTGTGTGAGTGCATAAAATTGTTGCTGTGCGACCGGTTTTCACTGCAAAATGTTTTAGGAGACATTCACACAGAATGCATCTTTGCACCTGAAACGCAGCGCTCACGAATAGTTTAAAATGTGACATGAGAAGTTTTCATGTCAACTTGCTGCAGTAAATAAAGCCCGCAATGCATGCCCTGCCTTCAAGCTCTTTTGATTGGCCCACTGCTCTAGAACAGAATACAAATAGATTGGTTAATATTAGCTCTCAATCACTCAGCCATTGCCCTCTGCTTTCAGAGGACAGGGAGCTACAGCCGAGGAAATGTAAAGCGCTGAAGAGAGAATAGTTTTAGAAACCACCTAATGTTACAAATAATGACATGTCTGATCAGTGATCATGTGGTGAATGTTAAAACTTTTCAAAGAGTGTATAAAAGACTTCCGTTGGGTTAAAGTCCACTATGAAAATGACTAAAACATTCACTGTAAAGCTAGTGTGACGGAGTTGGCTGGTAACAGCGTTTGCTATATCTACACTATTAAGGGTGAGAGTTTCTGTTTAATCCATCATTTAATTGTCAGGATGCTGTCAGCTGTGCATGCGGCAGCTATGTGTAAATTAACACCATGTACACCATTACAAAAGGGCTTGCATTCACTAAGATTACACTATTATTGCAGCTCATGAAATGACCTGTATTGCTATTAAGATGACATATGCAAATAGTAAGTTAAATCAAAGCCGGTGGGTGCATACATATACAGGGCTCAACAATAAGGACTGCCCAATGGCCCGGGCCAGTGTGAAAGACACTTGGGACAGTAGACAGGATCATTACAGGCTTGATTGGGACGGGTGCTGGCCTTGTCACTAAAGTTCATTTGCCTGCGAGTATTTGTCATTGCATGCATTTTAAGTTTGGTGCTTTTAAGTCTTTAAATGCGACCTTCTCTGTGATGTCGTAAACCCATATTGCTCTTTGGTTCCTCTTATCTGATTTGATGTTTTGAGCATGCTATTTTTTCCCCATAACCTGATAGGAAAAAGTAGTGAAGTGACGGCAACATCAAATTATAAGTGTAAAAGAAAAAGTCTGTTTCTAACGTCTTGAAAGCAGACTTTACCGTGGGTACAACGCGACGAAAAAAAATTAAGTGATGTTTTGCACAGTTTGCCATCAGTATGACAAGTCAGGCCACCTTTTGTTAAATCATTTAGAACTCCAATAAAAATACCTGCACATTTTCATACTTTGAATTTTGCTCATTATACATTTATTAACATTTTTAAATATTTAAATTCTAGATTTACAGACATTATTTTTGTCCGATTATTTAAAATATTGGCTAAAAATAGCTATTAACTTCTCTTTTTTGTTTTGGCGGGGCCACTGAAAATTTGGCCAGGGCAAGCAAAAATCTGAATCATTGGCCCGATCGGACCAGGGAGAAAAAATCCCTGATATATTGTTTTGTTTGTTAGTTTTGATTAGTGTTGAATTCAAATGCAATGAATCTGTTAGGATAACAGTGCTTATAATTGGTGGGTGCTCCTAAATTTTGATTGGTGCTCCTAAATTTTTAAAGTTCGGAGCACCAGTGCTTCCTAGCAAAAAGGTTAATTTCGAGCCCTGGGTCTCCTTTAATACATGAACCTAGACTAGAGTAAATTTCTCAGCATTATTACAAAGAAAATACAAAGAGCTCAGGCATCAATTTATTAGTCACCTAGCCTAAGGGCTGAACTGATATTGAATGCTATTCGGTTCATGACTACAAAAAAGTTGCATTTCTTAGTATATTAGAGAACACTTCAGTTTACATGATGAAATCTCACATTAAATCCACAGTAGTAAAGTTACATTAACTTATTAAACTAATTGATTACCTCTGAAATACTTTTCAGCCAGAACTACACTCCAATAAAAACTGAAAATATTTAAGAGTCTCACCATTGCGTTTGGCCAGTGATGTAAAGAAGAGCTCTTAACCAGCGTCTCATCAACTTTTCCTCCAGGACATGTTGTCCATGAACTGTCTGCCATGCTCCAGAGCCATGTAGCAGTCGCTGTAATAGTCCCTCTCCTCCAGCCTAATAGGGGACTTGAGAACAGTGCCGAGAAGCTCTGGCCTGATATGGGGGAGAACGGGTTAGTGACCAGGTCCTGCAACAAGAGCATGAGATCATCTGAGACCTGTTCTTTAGGACTGTTCCCCTCTTAAGTGAGGCTGTGCTCGTACGGCTTCAAAGTGCTTCTCGATCTCCCTTGCGGCATCCGAACCACGTCCCATGATGTCCAGCTCATCCTCCAGGAAGAGGACCCGGCCCCGTTGCCATACCTGCGATTCATGACGGCACTAAACCGCAAGAGCAGGGGTCCATGCTAGAGTACTGCGAGTCCATGTTGGGATCGCTGATGTAGACACCAACATCGGCCCCTGTGATGTTCATATTGCAGACACAGATGCAGCAGCTGTCGAAGTTGCAGTCTTTGAACAGGTTCATTACCGATTCAGAGAGGATGAGCGTGACGTATAGGCTGTGAGCTTCTGGGATGGAGGGCACGGTGGCGGGCTCTACAGAATTTAAAGGTCTACAGGTGGAAGGTGTTGAGGCGGGAGAACAGAGGTCGGAGTTTTCATATTTTAGTGAGCCCTGGACGCTGGCAGGGCCTCTGGGGGTACGTGGGGTGCGGGGTGTTCGTGGTGTCCGGAGCAGAGATTCGAGGAGTGGGCAGGGGAGGGCAGGATGCCGGCTCCACTGTTACTTGGCGGGGCACTGTTGGACATGAAGGGTGTTGTGTGTTTGAGGAGTGCAGCTCTGCTCCTGCTCCACTGCACTTCCCACACTAGGGATGTTACTGTGGGGGAAAAAAGAGAATGCGTCACATTTGGGTGGCCAAATATTAAACAAAGTAGTTTAATTTTTAAATGAAATGCCAATTATATTTCAAGTAAAATATGTGGCAAAATAAACTTTTAAATGATAAAAACAACAGCTACATTGTTCAAATGAAAGGGTAATAAAGCATTTGGCCATATTAGCTTGTTAAACAGATGGTCGATTCAATTCGGCAACACCTGATCCAATTCCAAAACCATTCCTGAAGTATTAAGGTGGTTTAGTGCTAGTTCTACTTTAAAAGCCACAACTGTCTACTCTGTCTGGCCAATAGAGTCAGGTTAAGCAGGTATATACAAATATTAAACAATTATTTTAATACACATTTAATGCAAAATGAAACAATGAATTTACCACAAAAGGTGTGCAATTTTGGTGTCAATTAACATTTAAATCAGCTCTTTGGCCAGAAGTTCTTTGACCTTTAGTAATATTTTACAGTTTAAAAAAAATTCTAACTGTTTCAGTTTCCTTTAGAAAATACAATTACAATTCCCCTTTTTATCGTTTTTTTTTTTACAGCAAAATAAATAAAACTCAGTTTACAATAAAAAGATATTCGACCAATGCAATGTGTGTGGTGCTGTGGATAAACCTGTGACACCAATGAAGGGCAAATAACTTGCATTATTTACCTTAGAAACTTAAGTTGTTTGCTTTTTTTAAGGCTAGTTCATTTTGAATTATTTGAAGTATTGGAAGTGCTACTTTTTTATAATAGTAAAGTGTTTATAAATTGTGCTGCTTTTCAGAAAAAAAAGAAAAGGTAAATTACCAGAACTTAAAGAAATTCATCTACTTGTTCAACATGTGATGCTATATATCAATTTATATACATACACACACACACACACACACACACACACAAAAATGGCTCTTTGCTGAAAAAAAGGTTCCCCACCTCTGTTTTATATAGTAACTGAATTCTAATATAATACATTTTGGGGAAAATGAATGAATGAATAAAATGCAATGACAAAAAACTGATATTTCTACTTCTTTACTCCCAGTCTTCAGTAGCTATGTTTCTATCCAAAAATGTGAATTAACCTAATACGCAAAACTGGATTATCGCATAAAAAAAAGTGGTAAAAGTGTTTCTATTGTAGTTTATGCGCATCTTTTCTTATTGAATGTTATTAGGCATTTTCAAAATTCTTTGTGTTTCATTAACCGTTTTTATTGCGTATATCCAAAATGCGCAAAAAATAGGTGGATAGAAACATAGCTAGTGACATGATAATTTTTTGACAATTTTACTGTGGTATGGTGTGAGGAATGTAAATTAACCAAATAATTGGATTTTAAAAAATTATTCTTAGAGTGTTGTTAAAGGTTTAATCTCTTTAAAAACAAAACAACAAAAAAGATCATGTATATCTGCTCTGACTTGCAAATAAAAAAAAGCAGGAACAAAATGGATGATCTGCAGATCTCATAACATACAATGAATCATGGGCACTTCCTTTGACTAAACGAACATTTAAAACTCTTCAATAAGTTTCTCAGCAGTGTAAAAACATAATTTGGTGCTATACCACCTGTGCCTTTTTAAAGCTTTGCATACTACTCATCTGCATCTGGATCAACCCAAAAAAAAGCATTCAATTATAGAGTCCTCCGAGAAAGAATCACGATCAGTCAATCACATCTCCCTCCTTCCTTTACAGGTTTAAGCTTAACTACACCTGTTGTTTCTCCGCTGGAAACTGACTTCATAAACACAGTGAAATCACCATGGGAACAGCTGGTACGTTAAAATGCAAAACAGCTCCCAAAATGAGGTCGTTTTAGAGTGAAGTTGCTCAGATGTGGCAGACACACATCCCAGCAGTGAAACAGACGCAGGTAGAAGTTCTTAAAAGTTGAGTGCGTTTGGCATCATCGCTGTGGACACATTCCTCAATTAAGGCTGCACTATCATTAATATTGATATGGCTATTTGGGCTGGCAGCTGCTTAGACCACAAAGAGTAGAGAAGAGCGTGGTCTTGTGCTTGTTAAAAACCTGAC